>NW_025953627.1:0-194417 GCF_022495145.1 Xylaria bambusicola | reverse complement strand
AAATAATTAAAAATAAAATAGTAAAGTAATAATAAATTATATTAAAATAATATATAAAATATTATAATAATAAATATAAATTAATAACTTTTAAAATTAAAAATTTAATTATATTATTAATAAAAATATAAGGTTTTATTATAAAAGGTTAATATTTAAATATATAAAACCTTTTAAAATTATAAATAAAGTTAATTTATAAGTATATTATATTAATTTTTTATTATAATATACTTATTTTTACCCTATTTTTTTAGTTTAATTAATTAAGCTTTAAATTATTAAATATAAATATAGTTTATTTATATTAAACTTTAAAGATAATTTAAAAAAGTAAGAGGTTAAAGATATAATAAATAAAATAATATATAATGGAGATTAATATTATAAAGTTAAATAAAAAGGCTAGCCTTTTAAATATAATTAATAAGTATTATAATTTAATATTTTAACGTTAAAAATAATTAAAGATTTTAAAAAATAATAAAGTTAAAAATAAAAGAAAAAAATTAAAAATAATAAATTAAATATAAATTAAAACTATATTTAATATTATTAATATAAAATATAAAGTAAACTTAATAGAATTTTAAAAATCCTTAATTAATTATAAAAAAAATAAAATTAATTATTTTAATATAAAAGGAATTAAACCTTTACCTTTAAAGTTAAAGAATTATTATATTTTATTATTAAGCTATATATAAAATAAAGTTAAATTTAATAATTATTAAAATTAATAATATTATAAAGTTTTATTCAATTATAAATATTGCTTTATTAAATATTATTATACTATTTAATTATAAAAGTTTTTACTTTTATTATAAATAATAAAATAAAGGTATATTATATAATTAAATTAGGATCCTATAGATATATATGTAAAGAAATTATATAAAAGTAATTTTAGCGTTGGGCCGTATTCTATTTATATTAGAAATGTATATAAAAAAAGTATAAAGTAAAGTTATTTATAACGTTAGCTAGGATAGGTATAATTATACTATAGGTAATAAAGTATCGTTTAATAATAATATACTTATAATTAGAAAAATGCTTTTATTTAAATATAAGTATAATATTATTATAATATATAATAAATTTAAAATAAGTATAAAATAGCTTTATACCTTTTTATTAATTTAATTATTAATTATATTAAAATAATTCTAATAAGTTAAAAGGAGGTATAAATATAATTTAATAAAGTAATATTAAATAGCTATAATATTGGTATAAAACTTAAATAAGCTAAATTAAAGTCCTACTTTATTATTATTTATAGTTTAAATGTTATTAATAATTATTTTAAGTATAAATATTTATTAATTCCATTTAAGGAGTTTAATAAAGTAGATAATTTTAAAAGCTATTATAAATAAAAGTTAAATTTAAATAAATAATAATTTATATATAATATAGGTATAGAAATATTAATAGGCTTATATATTTAATACGCTTTAATATAGCTATAATAATTAATAGAATTAGATTTATTAAATAAATAACTAAATTTAAACGGAAGATTAAGGTTAAGCTAATATATATATTTAATATATTTAATATAATTATAATATATTAATATAAATAATATAGCTATAGGGTTAATATATTTATTATAATGCTAATTCTTTATTTTTATAAATTATTTATATTTCTTTTAAAGGTTTTTACCTTTAATATTTAAATTACCTTTATAGTTTAAATAATTATTAAGCGGAAGGCTAGTAGATCTACTGTAGCTTTAACCTAAATTACCCTTTCTATTATTATTATTATTATTATTACTATCTAATAGCGGTACTAGTGGTATTGGTAAAGCTGGTGGTATTAGTAGTATTAGTAATAGCGGTATAGGTGCTTTATTATTAGCGCATTTTTCGTCTATATTCTTATTATGTTTAAATGGTAGTAATAATAGTAATACTTTATCCTCAATGCTATAGGTAATATAATTGCTTTTTAAGGTTAAAGCTTTACCCTTTCCCTTTTTACCTTTAAAAGGTATAGTTTAAATAATAATAATAATAATATAAATATAATAAGAAAAGAAAGGGAAATAAAGTAAAAGTAGAAGCGATATAATAGTTTTTAGCTAAAATTAATTTTTAAAATTAGCAATAATTAAAAAAAAAGAAAAAAAAAAGAAAAAGAGTTAATAAATAATTAATAGGAATATATATATAAATTTTACTATAAAGGTAATATATAATATATATAATTTATAATATAAATATAGGGTTAATATTTATATATTTTTATTATAATAATGCTTTATATAAATAAATTATATTAATATATTTATTATAATACTTTATATTATATATTTATATAATTGGACTTTTTACTTTATATTTAATTAATAAATTAATTATATATTAAATTAGGGATAATTTAATTAAGAAGAAAGGAATAATTATTATATTATAGTATTTTAAGGCCTTTAAAGTATATATATTTTATATATATCCTGTATCCTTCCTATATATGCTTTAAAGGAGATTTTTTCCTTTTTTAAGCTTTAATTTTATTAAATACCTATTAGGAAATTAAAAAGATTTATAATATTATACTTAACCTTTAAGATTTAACCTACCTATAATAAATAATCTATAGGCTATTTTTATAAGTTTCTTTTACTTTTTATTAATATATATTTATTTTTAAATTTTTATAATTTACTTTTAAGATTTAATCTATTAATTTATACCCTTTTAAAATATATTTAATTTAAAAGATTAATATTAACTTTAATAAAGAGTATAATTTATATAATACTATTAAGTATAATTTATAAAATGTAAGCAATTATAAGCTTAATAAAATTACTTCCCCTTTTTAAAAAGGAAAAAGGTTAATTATTAATTAAAATAATATAATATATTAATAAACCTTCTTTTTTTTTATTAAATATATAGGTTTTATTACTTTTATAATAATAAATTAATTATTACGTTTTCTTTACTTAAATAATATATAATTTCAAAATTATACTTTAAAAAAAGTATTGCCCAATAAGCTTATTATAGGTTTAAGTACTACTTTATATTAAAATACTTTAAAGCCTTATAATTTATAAATATTATAAATAGGTTTCCCTATATATTAATAAGTTTAGCTCTTTACTTTTTAAACGTTAATATTATTATTAATATTTCTTTATTATATATAATGCATCTCCCACTTAACCTGGCTACCCAATTGACTTGGCCACATTTTTAACCTTCGTATACATAAAAAAAAATCCCTCATTTCTCCATTAATAATTATAAAAACCCTTTATAAAAAAAGCAACCTATAGCTTATACTTTAAACTATTAAATAAAATCTAAAATTATCTATTTAACGTACTATTACTATTTATAATATTCCTTATATAATATTTACCCTTTAAATAAAAGGTTTTAAACTAATAAGTAAAATATTACCTTTAAAAGCCCAATTAATTCCGGATAAAAAAAATTAATTATATAATATATCTTTAATCTTATAATAAAATTATTTCTACCTTTATATCATTATATAAAAGATATAGCTAATTAATTAATAATATTATAGGGTTAAAAGCTAATTGGAAAAAATTAAATATTAAACTTTATATAATAAACTTTAAACATTTAAATATATTTTAATTAAAAAATTAATTATTAATAGGTATTAAATAAAAATTTAATTAAATACTATATTTAATTTATCCTTATATAAAAAATAATAAATAAAAATAGCATTTAAAAAAAAGATATTTATAACTTCGATAAAATTAAGTTTATAATAAGTAAAATTATATTTAAAATAGTTATAACTTTAACTAAACGTAAATAAAAACTATAAGCTATTTAATTAAGCAATTTAAAATAGTTTATAGTTATTTAAATAATTTTATTATATAGTTAAATTATTTTATTATATATTATTTTAATAAAGAAAAATTACTTTATACTTTAATATAAAAATAATAATATATTAAATAATTAAAAAATTATAATTATAAAAAATAGTTAAATAATAAATAAATAAATTATAAATTAAATTAAACATTTTAATAAATATATAAAGCTTTATATAAAAGGATATTATTACCTTTTTCTTTTTAATAACTATAAAAGCTACTATTTATATAAATTTAAATTATATTATAAAGAAAATAATATTATTACCCTTTATATATTTCCCTATTCCTTTTACCGCTTTTAATTATTTAATATTAAAGTATTTAGCCCTTTAAAATAGTTATATAAAAAGCAAATTAAAAGCTTTATATAAATATATATTATTTATATTTAAAAGGAAGATTTTATAACTATATTTTTCTATATATTTAATAAAGCAATTATTTTAAATAATATATAAAGGGGATTTAAAAAAGTAGGTTTAATATTATATAATTTAAATTATATTATTAACTAGTTAAATTATTTAATTATACTTTAAATTAACCCTTTATCCCTAATACTATTTAATTCTTATATAATTATAACTTTAAATAACTTAACTAAAGTTAATTCCCTTTTTAAATATATTAAATAAAGGATTATATAATATTAAAATAGCTTTTTTATATTTATTATTAAAAGGTTAAGCTAAATTAAATATAATATAATTAATATTATATATTATTTTATATTATTAAAGGAGGAAATTAAAAGCTTTTATAAAGTAAATTATAAATTTAATAAATATTATTGTATAAAAAGAATTAGATTATAAAATAAAGGATCTTTTATTATTAAAAATATTAAGGATTAAATAAAGGTATAGGGTATTTTTAAAGTAAAAAATCGCATCGTACGTTAAGGTAATTATTATATAAAAAAGAAAAAGACTTATACCTAGCGTTATAAAGCTTATAATAAACCTAGCTATAATATATAAACTTATAAAAATGTTATAAAAACATTTAACAATTTAAATTTAAATTAATTTAAGTTAATCGTATAAATAGTTATTAAAATATTTTTAAATGCATGTATAAAGGTTAAAAATGTAGCTAGGTTAATTAGATAGCCAGGTTAAGTAAAAGATGCGTTAATATAATTTAATTTAATATTATATATAATTTTAAAAAAGAACATTATTAAATATTACTTATTACTATACTTTTATAATAGGACCTTAATAGCTATACTATTTAATATATTAATTTTTACCCTTATAGGAAGGTTATAGTTAAAATATTACAATATAGGGGTTATAGTTAAAAGTTCCTTTAACCTTTAAAATACTTATTTATAATTATCCATTTAAATAAATAGTATATCCTTTTTTATTAACTAGTTTAAAGGTTTAATAATTTAATTATAGTTTTTAATAAACTTTTAATAAAAGTTATAAAAACTTAAAAACGATTAAATACCCTTTACTATTATTAATAATTCTTAATTTCTTATAACCTTTACTTTAACCTAATTTATATATATATTATTTATAATAATTATATAACTTAAGTAATATATTTTTATAATGTAAAACTTTAACTTTTTAAGGTTAATTTATAAACTAGTACCCTTTAATTATTTAAAAACTTTTTTATTATAAATATAATATTCCTTAATATTACTAAAATAAATAAAGATATTGTTAATATATATATTATAAAAATTGTTTAAAAAATTAAATAATATATTATTAATATATTTTTAAAATGTTATAGGTTTATTTATAAAGCTAAATAGTAATATATAATAATAATAAGATTTATAATAAGTATAAAACGTTATAAAATCTTTTTACTCTTTTTTTATATAAATATAGTTAAAAGTTTATTATATATTAATTTTAATAAAAATCTTTACCTTTAAAATTTATAATAAAGTTTCTTTAATTAATAATAATAGGTATTTATCCTTTTTTATTAAGCTATTTAACTTTTAATAATCTATATATAAATATAAATTGCTATATAGCTTTTTTATAAATAGGATTAATAAAGTAAAGGGTATATTATTAAATTTAATAAAACCTTTTTATAGCTATTCTATTAAATACTTTTAAATAACTTTAAACTTATTTAATAATATTTTATATAATAAATAATAGTTTAAGCTAACTTTAAACTTTCCTTTAATAAATTCTATTTTATAATCTATTCCTTATTAATAAAGGGGTAAGGTATTTAAGTCCACTTTATTAAAGGTGTATAAAAGGTTATAATATTCTTTAAGTATAACTTTTATAGCCTTCTTCTTTAACTCTTTATTTTTTTCTTTTAAAAATTTATCTATACCCTTTATATACTTTTTAATAACCTTATTAATTTAATATATTAAAGTACTTTATATACTTTTTTTATTATAATCTTATTTAATTATTATATTAAAAAGGTTTATATTAAATATATTAATATTTAATAATCTTTCCTTATATTCATTAACTTTATTTTTTTTATATAATAAGGACTTTAAATATCCTTTTATTAACCTTTTATAATACTTTTCTTTACTTTAATTTACTTTAACGTTTTTCTAATTTTCCTAATTTTTTTATAGGTTAGTTAAAGGGGTAAAAGCGGAATTTTATTTATAGTATACTTTATTTTAACTATATCTTTTATAATAGGATCTTAAGCTGCTATAATTAACGTTGCTATAATAAATATTTTATATTTAAGGATAGTAATTTTAAGTATTACGTTTTATTTTACTTTATTATATTATTATACTTTTTACCTTTATTTTTTTTTCTGTTTTAATTCTTAATTAAAACCTTTATCTTTACGTTAAGCATCCTTTTAATAATATAAATATTATAATTAAATATTTACTTCGTTTATTTTAATATTATAACTTATTTTTTAAATAGGTAGTAATAATTTAAGGAATATTAATTAACAGTAATTATAGTTAAAAAGGATATTATATACTTTAAATTATTTATAATTAAGGATTATATTATATTATATATTAAAAATAAAGAATAATATTTATAAAAACGTTTTTTTTTAAATTTTTAAACTTAATTCCTATACCTTAATTATATTTTATTTGCTTTTATTATTATATTTTATAATAAAATAAAAGGATATAATAGTTTTTATAGGTTTTAAGTATTATTTAATCTTTTTATTAAAATATATATTTATAATAATATATAAACTAACTTTTATATTTTTAAAAGTATTATAGGTTTATAATAATAATTTATTATTATTTAATATATAAATATATAAAAGGGGTTTTCTTTTTAAGTATTTATTTATTAAATAGGATCCTTTATAATTTTTTTTTAATACTTTCTTTAAATAGAGTTACGGCTCCTAGCCCTTGGGCTGGCCGTACAGGGTAGCGGGTCAATGAGTGGTTCAGGTTAGTGGGTCAGTTAGTGGGTCAGTCAGTAGGTCAGTTAGTGGTCAGTGCGTACGCCAGCCTTCCGTAGCGTATATAGCCTAGTTGACGAAGGTCATGACCTGGCAAGTCATTCCTTACTTCGTCACCATACAATTAATAGTGTGTTTCCAGTATTCACCGACGACACTGCACATTGCGCCCGTCGTGACAAATAGGAGTTTACTTTTTTTAAAGTTACTTTTTTAACTATTTATCTTAAAATTTATTATTATTTATAATATTAAATATAAATATATAATTAATAATAATAGTATTAATATAAACCTTTTTATCCTTTATTATAGCTTTCTTTAAAGGGTAATCTTAAAATATATAGCTAGTTTATTTATAATTAAAGCATTTCCCTTTATTAATTAACTTTTATATCTTATCCTAAATTATATTAATAATTTAAGTATAGTTATTACTTTAACAATTACCTTTATTACCTATACTGGCTTTATAATTAATAATAAGGGTATTACTTATAATACTTCTATAACTATTACTATTATCCTTTACTATAATACTTTCCTTTTTATAATTTATATTTTTCTTTTAATTATTTATATATAAATAATATATTATTTAAGTATAATATTTATAATATATATTAAAATTAATATTATTTTTAAAATATTTAAAAATAGTTTTATTTATTAATTAAATTAATAGTTTATCCTTAAAGTGCTTTTTTTACTTAACTTTATTAAAGCTAGTTTTATTAATTAAATGTATAAAGTTATTCTTAAAGGTAAAAAAGTTTTTAAATTTAAACTTTTTAAAGCCTTTTTTTATATATAAGCTATAATATTTTACTTTAACTTTCTTATTAGTATTTATATTATAATAGACTTTTTATAGGTAATTAAATAATTCCTTTAAGGTTTTAATTTAATTTAAATAGGAATTCTTTAAACATAGCTATAGATCTTTGAAAGTTAATCTTTTTAAATGCATTTTAATGTTTTATATTTTAGTTAAATTAATAATAAACTAATGATAATTAGTTTTTAATCAACCCTTTATATTATAATGCTATACCTTAAAAGTATTATTATTTTTAATAAAATTATTATAAAACTTTAAAATAAATACCTTAATAAACTTATAAGTACTTCCTTTAATATAAATAGATCCTAGGGTACCTTAACATTAATTTATTAAATTAATTATATATTAATTAGTTTTTATAACTTAAGCTTTTAATTTATTATATTTAATAATAATAGTTAACGCATCTCCCACTTAACCTGGCCACCCAATTGAGCTGGCCACCCCCCTAACCTATATAAAAATCCAATGTTTCAATCTGGGATAACTTAACCAATATTGGTCCTACAATTTAATAATTATCACCATTAGATCCGTTATTTAATAGGGAATCTAACGGTATTTTTTACTATTTTTTATAAAATTTATTGAGCGAGATATTAAGCAATACGCTAAAAGGGCGCTAGGCAAGGTTTATTTTAACGCTTACTTTAGCGTATTGCTTAATAACTCCACGAATATAAGTTGTATAAATTAGTGAGGGATACCGTTAAATAGCTCTTTTTATTACGAATCTAATGGTATATTTCATTATTTTATACGACCAATATTCGTAAAGTTATTGAATTATCACGTGATTAGTGCACCGACGTTTTTTGTATGGGCTGGGGGGGTGGTCAGGTCAATTGGGTGGCCAGGTCAAGTGGGAGATGCATTATTAATTTATTAAATAATTTATTAATGGTTTATTAATTAATTTATAAATATATTAAACCTTTAAAGCATTTATTATTAATTTTATCTTTATTATAATATTTATTTAATAATATTTATAAATTATATATATTATTATAAAGTTAAATTACTTTACTTTTATTAATATTTATTAATTTATTTATTTATAGCATTAATATATTTATTATAATTTTATTCTTTTTAAATAACTTATATAAATTTTAAAATTATTATTAATAGTTTATTATTATAAAGGTTTATAGTTTAAATTTTTATTATATTTTATTAAAATGTTTTAATATATTTTTTTAAGCTATAAAGTTTATTATACTATTAAAATTAAAAATTTTTACCTTTAATTTTATAAAAAATATAATAAATAAAATTATAAAAACTTTATCTTTAATATAGCTTTTTATTAATTTATTAATTAATATTTAACTTTTTTTTTTATATTATAAATTATTAGTAATATAGCATTTATTAATAAATATAAGCTTTAAAATAGTAATTTAATAATGTAGCATTATTTTTTTAAAAGCGAATTCCTTTTTACTTTTATCTTTTTAACTTATTATAATAATCTTTTTATAATTAGGTTTTAATATTATTAAAATTTTAAAAAATTACCTTTAAAATTTAATATAAAGTTCCTTATTATTATATAGCTATATATTAATAATATTATTTAATAAAAATCGGACTTCTTTTTTAATATACTTTTATTAAGCTATATATATATTATTATTTTATATTATAATTAATTTAATATAATATAGCTTAATCTTTTTAATTTAAAAATAGTTTTAAATTAAAACTAATTAATTATAAAATGATTTATATATTAACTTAATTTTATATAATTAATAGGAAATATTTAAAAAGGTAATCCTTATACTTTTATATTAAAGGAAATATTTAAATTATTATATAAAGGCTTTACTTTTAAAGGTAAAGCTTTATATAATAGTTAAAATTATATATTAATTTAAATATAAAGAAGAAAAGAGAACTATTATATAATAGCTCATTTTAGCTAGGTCTTTTATAGGTTAAGGATAATTGCGGTTTATAGGTTAGGTGGCAATAGCTGTCCAGACTAACAGGCGTATATAAGCGTGGTGGGCTATACGGTAACCCTATACGCGTAAGGTACATGGGTACCTTACTACCACTGGCCATAATCTATAACTTTTAACTTTATTATATTTTTATATATAGCTTTATATATTATTAATATATTTTTTTAAAGGTTTTACTTTTAAATAACTTATAAGTATTTTTTATAGCTTATTTTTTAACTTTTTTTTTAATAAATTAAAAACTTTAATATTTAATAATTATAATATATAATTATAATAAGGTTTATAAAATAAAAGTTAAATTTTATTTAAAAGGTAAATTTAAAAAAAATTATTATTAATATATAATTTATAATTATTATATATTAATATATATTATATATTATTATAATAGCTTTAAATATAAAATATTAAAAGGTTTTATAATTATTTTAATATTATAAAATTATTAATTTACCTATTAAATAAATATTTAAAATATTAATCTTTAAATAAACTTTAATTTTAATTTAAAAATTATTAATTTTATATTTATATACCTTTTTAAATTATTAATAATATTAATAACTTTAAAAATAATAATTTATTTACCTTTTTTAATAACTTTTTTAAAAGTTTAATATAAAATAAAATTAATAATTATTTAATAATTATTATTAATGCTTTAATTTATACCTATTTTATTAATATTATAAAAATAATTAAAAGGAATATTTATAATTTTTAAAGCTTTAAAATAATTAAAAAAAAAGTTAATATTAATTATTATTATATTATTAATATATATATAATTAATAAATTATAATTTAATTAATTTAACTTTATTATTTTAAGTTAAAAAATATATATATTACTTTTTTTTAAAGCTTTTATTATTGTTTAAAATAATTAATATAACGCATCTCCCACTTGACCTGGCCACCCAATTGACCTAACCACCCCCCCAGTCCATACAAAAAACGTCGGTGCATTAATCACGTAATAATTTCATAACTTTACAAATATTGGTCGTATAAAATAATAAAATATACCATTAGATTTGTAATAAAAAGAGCTATTTAACGGTACCCTTCATTAATTCATACGACTTATATTCGTAGAGTTATTAAGCATTACGCTAAACTAAACGTTAAAATAAACCTTGCCTAACGCTATTTTAGCGTATTGCTTAATATCTTACTTAATAAATTTTATAAAAAATAGTAAAAAATACTGCTGGATTCCTTATTAAATATTAAATCTAATAGTATTAATTATTAAATTATAGAACCAATATTGGTTAAGTTATCCTAAATTGAAACATTGGATTTTTATATAGATTAAAGGGGTGGCCAGCTCAATTGGGTGGCCAGGTCAAATAGGAGATGCATTATATTTAATTATAAATTTAAATTTAAAAAATAAAGGTATAAAGCTTAACTTAATCTATTTTATTATTTAATTTATTAATTAATATTTATAATAGGTTAATAAAGCTTAAAGGTTAATATAGGTTTATTTTTTAATAAAAATACCTTAAAGCTAATAATATAGGTATAATTTATTAATACCCTAAATATATACTATTGCTTAAATTAAAGTTTTAAATTAAACTATATAAATAATAACGCATCTCCCACTTAACCTGGCCACCCAATTAAGCTGGCCACCCCCTTAATCTATATAAAAATCTAATGTTTTAATCTATAATAACTTAACCAATACTGGGCCTACGATAAAATAATTAATACCATTAGATCCGTTATTTAATAAGGAATCCAGCGGTATTTTTTACTATTTTTTATAAAATTTATTAAGCGAGATATTAAGCAATACGCTAAAAGGGCGCTAGGCAAGGATTATTTTAACGCTTACTTTAGCGTATTGCTTAATAACTCCGCGAATATAAGTCGTAAAAATTAATAAAGGGTACCGTTAAATAGCTCTTTTTATTACAAATCTAATGGTATATTTTATTATTTTATAGGACTAGTATTCGTAGAGTTATTAAATTATCACATAATTAGCGCACCGACGTTTTTTGTATGGGCTAAGGGGGTGGCCAGGTCAATTGGGTGGCCAGGTCAAATGGGAGATACGTTAACTATAGTATAATAATACTTAAAATTAAAAGATATAGCAATAAAGAGGAATTAATTCTAAACAGAATAAGGGTAAAAAGTTATCGTAAAACCTAAACGCGGTTGCGTTATTAAGTAATGTTTAATTAGGTGGTTGGGAGTCAAAGCGCGTTTTAGGGTGCCTAGGGCCCTGGTCGTGACGGGGGGTGGTCGTGAGGCAGGGTTTTTGCTTAGGGCCGGGTTTCATCAGGATCGAAGAGAGACTCGCTTCGCTCGTGAAGTCCATTTGAGTAATGTTCTCCAGATTGCTGAAGTCGATCAGAGAAACCTTGATCTTATTCTTCCGTTCCGTCACCTCTTGCTTGGAAAGGTAGCTTGCTCTCTTCGGCGTGATGCCGGCTTGCATGTATTTGGCTAGGTAGGCTAATTGAGGCTACTGCCTGGACAAGTGTTTGACATGTGCTAGGTACGGTCTATCTCTATACGAAATACATGGTTAGACGGCGAGGAACTCACAAAGCAGACAAAGAGGCTGCGCTATCCAGAGAGTGTGGCGAAGAGGATATCGAGATTTAGAATCTACCTGTGCTCGATTAGGGACACGAGAAATATGAAACACTTATCACATACTTTCCCACATATTTTCTCTTGTGCCTCCTTGTTATAGATGGTCCCAACGTAATACGCATCTCCGACCTGAGGATTCCTCGTCACCTGAACGGCTCGACCGCCCTTTTTGTTTGGGTTGGTCGCTGTAGCCAGATTACCACCACCCGTACCCGCGCCCTACTGGAACCGACCGCCAGTGGACCCGGGGGGTGGCCATTGCCAGCCTTGATCAAGCCTGCTTTTCTCGAGGCCACGTGGCGTTTCGGAGCTCATTTTGAAGGCGGCTCGTGATTTCGTTGAAGCAAGAGAGGATGCATCTGAGGATGACGAGACGCCAAACACGTCTTCGTCCCTGGAAAGGTCTTTGCTATTCGAGAGCAAGCCCTGCAGCTGTCCCGGCCCCAGACTCCTCCAGTCCACCGCCGGCTCGATGGTCATCCTTTCTCTCGTCGTAGCCCCCAAAGTCTTGATCCATGATCGCTTTCCTTTGCCGTGAGCGTGTGAAGCCGTGAGGGCTATGCAGGGAATAATAATGTAGTAAGACCTATTGTGGCGAGCCACCTAGTGGCGTCCGCGCTGATCAACATTGTCACGACGGGTCGTTGTTGATGGTCACTTTCTGACAACAGAAACATCAAGGTAACCACATGTAGTCCACATTTGAGATTGGTAATAATCGTTGTTGGATTATGAACTAGGTCGTGAGGTTGTGGCCGAATACATTTACTCCTTATATTTGATGTATCCTTTGAATACCACGAACGCTCCAATCCTGCCAAGACTTTAAATGTCCAATCAGAACTTCTTGTACTTGTATCTTACTTAAACATATAATCACGGGTACGAATTAATACATCAGTTTTAGTGTCGTCTTAAGAGGGATTTAAGTATCAGTTATGTTGATCCACTAATAGGGACTGCAAGAGACATAGCACGTGATAAGACTGGGTCAGCAATATATTGGAGCGTTCGTGGTATTCAAAGGGATACCTACCTAATTTATGCAGATGCATAGGTAAGGTTTTATATACACGATATGGAAATATTAAAAGCCCCTTCATTGTAATATTAGGGTAGATACACTGACCTAACAATTAAATCCGTGCACATGATATTTCCCCACTAAAACCTATCATCTTTATAAGTAGATAACATATTTAATTCTTAATAAAAAAATTAAAAAAAAAAAAAATTAAAAATAAAAGTTTATATATTTAATTAATTAAAAATTAACTTTATATATTTCTTTCTATTTTATAAAGGGGTTATTAAAGTATATATATTGTAATATATATTAAAAGGGGTAGATTACCTGCAAAAATAGCGGTAATCGTATCATGATAAAATATTAATACATTTTAACGTTTAATTTCTTACCCATTTCTTCATTTTTAAAATAGAAAACTAGATGCACTTAATCTAATCATAATTAAATTCTATCCATTGAACTTTTATTTATTAAAGCTTAATGGTTGTAGTTTTATTTCATTGCAAAGATGGTGACTATTGCTGGATTTTGGTGAGGAAATATCGAGTGCACGGATTTAATTGTTAGGTGATTGTACCTGGCCAGGGAAATGGTACTAGCACGGGTGGCTGTATCCTAGAAGCCTTGTTATATGCATAATAGGTAGTTGAATGCATTAATGAAGTTTGAGCCCCTCCGCCACCTTCCCCTCTAGATTCCATCACAAACGCTCAGTGATTCTATATACACCATCTTCCCCTTCGCCACACACTTGGCCATATAAACTTGTAAATCATGGTACGCCACAAGAAAGATAACTTTCGGGGAGGAAAGAATGCCCCGCGATCGCGACCGAGGCCAGCGCGCCATGTTGACGATACCGAGCAACCCGACGATGCTCAGCCCCCTCCTTTCAAGGCTGCCTGTTGGGACTTGAACCATTGCGACCCGAAGCGCTGCTCCGGCAAGAAACTGATCAGGCTTGGTCTCATGCGCGACCTGCATCTCGGCCAGCGCCACAACGGCGTCATTATTACCCCCAACGGCAAGCACACCCTGTCGCCGGCCGATCGCGAGCTCATGGATCAGTATGGCGCTGCCGTCGTCGAGTGCTCATGGGCACGGACACAGGAGGTACAGTGGAACAAGGTCGGCGGCAAATGCGAACGCCTACTACCCTATCTCGTCGCTGCGAATACCGTCAATTACGGCAAACCCTATCGCTTGAACTGTGTCGAGGCCCTGGCCGCGTCTTTCTATATCTGCGGCCACCCAGACTGGGCTGAACAAGTCCTTCTTCCCTTCAACTACGGCGAATCGTTTCTCGCCATCAACTCGAAATTACTCAAGAAGTATGCTGCTTGCGAGGACGAGGATGCTATTAAGAGGACCGAAAAGGAATGGCTAGAACGCTTAGAGCGGGAACATGCCGAAAGCCGCGAGAATGACGATGACGATGATCTTTGGAAGGGAGGAAATGTGAATCGCAGGGCTATCATAGACTCTGACTCTGAAGAAGATGAGAATGGGAACAACGACGATGACGACAGCAACGATGATGATGATGAAGATGGCGAAAATGAAAGCGTGGATGGTATATACCTTGGAAAGAAACCTGCCCAATGGCCCAAACCAGGCGATACCATAGAGGATCCTAGAAGGGCGCAGAAAAAGAAGGATCCTTTTGATATAACAGACGACGAGGATGATGAGGCCGAGATGGAGGAGATTCGACGCAAGATCCTGGCGTCAAAGCCTTTCGCCGAGCCTGACGATCTTGACAAGAAACCTAAGCCAGAAGCCATTCCCCCTCCGCAGCCGCAGAAATACGAAGTCGATTTAGACATGCGACCTGACTCTGACAACGACAACTATTCGGACGTCGGCATCGACGATACATTTGATAACATCATCGATGCGACGCCATTAACTGATCGGACGGGCTTAGCGAAGCTGGAGAAGGAGAGACCCAAGGCAGCCATAACCACCCGCACATTTACATCGGGGGGCGCTACAGCACCTCGCAGGTGGTGATTAGATCAGAGCTCACTGCAAGTTTGTAACCACTAAATAGATCATTGATTGGAACATATGGTATACCCAATTAAGTAGGTGAGTACATGTAACTTGACCCTATCCCTTTCTCTGCTATCACCGAGGTCCCTGTAGCTCTCTATGTGTCTGTGACAGTGCAACAACTTTATGGAACTTCAAACCCTATGTCCAGACACTGGACTCCAAATTATGTTCCTTGACCAGCCAGCATTGCTCCGACGAATAAAATATGTATATATTATTATATACCATCAGCTTCTAAACCATCTGTCTGTCTTCATCCTTCTTGTCGCTTTGCAACGCGCTTTACGTAGCCAATTCTCCCGTATTTTCGCGTATATGGTAGGCTCTTTAGGATCAAGTTCCGAGTGTGATTGTTTATTGCAATCCCAAATATCTTTCGAGCACGCCAAAAGGATTATGTCGAGGCCATTAAAATAAATAATTAAAGGAACTAGGTATCCATATCATTTACTCTTTTCTGTTGCCTCCAGATGTTATTCTATATTCTACATTTAAGCCTGTGATACCTTCTCTGCCTGTTCGTTCTTCTATGCTATCGATTTTGGTATTCTAGCTATACTTACTTCCTCCGCACCCATCTCATGATACTTATCAATACTTGATCTACTTATTCCCCTTACTGTGCTCAAGAAGCACCAGTAAGCCGTCAAAGCGCCAGTCCAGGGACAAGTCTCACAGATTCTTAGTCATCCATTCCACAACCCCAATGTGCTGTCGCTAATCTCTTGGCAGTAACCATTACACCTGGACTTATCAGCATTGGCCCAACATAGTATGGTAGCTGACACCATGCTCAGCTGAAATTATGATTGTCTTAACCACTTGTCAGCAAGTTTACTACCTAACTCGGAGATGTGAGTACAGAGGGTCGAGCAGAAAAAAATCGCAGGCAAATGGTGTCGCTGGTAGATATCTGGGGGATCCTCATTCCTCCGCATTAAACCAGTCGCGCCCACGGCAGCTAGTTGCTCTGCATGCAGAAACTGAAGTAAGACAGCCGTAAATAGTGCCCGAAAGAAGTGGGCTTAGTCCCCGCTCTGTCTCCGGCTCGTCCTATCCCAAGCTACGCATTGTGATGCCGCGGTCTAGTAGACGGTGATGGAGGCTTGCATTGCCTATACACAGGAAGGGTATGAGAACGTATTGGTCGCTGGAACTGGTGACATATGTCGTGGACTAAGACATGTCATCCATGCCTCGTGCAGGTTTTCAGCTGCTCCCAATACGATATCCGTTTCCATCCTCCCAATTGGTGCGTACAAATAAGTTTAAATGTAAGTCATCCATATATTGCTTATAGACTGGCTTATTTCTTCCCTCACATTTTAAATCTGATAGTTCGATGACCCTCGCTACTAATGATTTGACATGTTGAGCTTCAGCTTCGCCAGTGGCCTAGTCGCCCTCTTGCTTTTACCACCCCTCGCTGTTCGTGATACAATCCGCCTCCACGACTCCAACTGGGTTCGTTTTGTTGCTGACTGCGGCCCTAACGATGAATTTTAGATAATTCTGAAGGGATTGTACAACATATTCCTCCATCCCTTGGCCAATAAGGTCCCGGGCCCTTTCTGGGCCCGATTTAGCGGGCTTCCCTCCTGGTACTATGCGTACCGCGGAGACCGTCACCTTTGGCTTCATAGGCAATTCAAGGCTTATGGTTATAGGGTCCGTATTGAGCCGAATACAGTATTGTTCTGCCATCCACAAGCCTATGATGCCATATACAGCATGAAAGCAAATGTGCGGAGGGGTCGTTTTTATGAAGCCTTGAAAAGAGATGTGAACGACACCAGTACTTTAACATGCATAGATGTCGCCGCCCATGCAAAGAAACGCCGGTGTCTAAATCTATGTTTTACTGAGAGGTCTATCCTCGCGGCTTGTCGCTTTGTTATTGCCCATGTGGACCGGTGGATTGATATAATCACGTCTGAAGATATCCAAGATGCCGACGAGTGGTCGCAGCCTTTGAATTTTTCTGACAAAGTTGACGCTCTTATCTTCGATATTACGTCTGATCTGAGCTTTGGAAAGTCCTTCAACATCAAGGAACCAGAAGACAACCCTTTCAAGGATATTCCACACAACATAGCAGAATGGCTGAAATTTCATTATCTGGTGAGTCCCTTATTCCCACTTCCACCCTCCTAGACCGTGGCCGAAAGAGCTTTTCTAGCCCCAAAAAATCTGATCTATTCGTTAAGATATCCCGTGTGCCATTTCTTGACCTTCTTCTCTGGCTCAAACCTCGCGGCCTTGACCGTTTGTTTGGTTTTATTGCCCCGCCTTCAGCCAAGCATTATGATCAGTTCGTCCAAGATAGTGTTACGAGCAGAATTGCCGTATACAGAGAACAAGACAAAGAACCTGAAGAGGAGGGGCGTCAAGACCTTTTTCATTTCTTGGCTGAGGCTCGAGATCCCAAAACTGGAACTGTTGCCTACGACGAAAATGAGCTTCGAGCCGAGTCTAATCTACTCCTCATTGCTGGATCAGACACAAGCTCTATCAGCCTCTCAGGCATCTTCTTTTACCTCACAGGCAACCAGCTGAAACTCAACAAGCTCATGGAAGAAATACGAACGACTTTCCAATCTCTGGATGACATTGTATACGGCCAGAGACTTCGATCTTGCACCTACTTGAGGGCTTGCATCGATGAAGGCATGCGGCTTACACCTCCCGGGCCATCTGAATTGCCACGTGAAGTACTCTCAGGCGGTATCGAAATCAAAGGGGAGTTTTACCCGGCGGGAACAATTGTCGGAACAACAAATTGGGCTAATTCTCGCAACCCTGAAGTGTACGAAGATCCCGATGTGTTTCGGCCAGAACGATGGATTGTAGACGAAGCAACTGGTGTGACCAAGGAAAGTGTTGCTCGAGCCAAGGCCGCCTTCCACCCGTTCTCGAGCGGGCCGGCCAGTTGTATTGGGCAGAATCTAGCTATGGCGGAAATTCAAATCACAATAGCCCGGACTTTATACCAACTAGATGTGCGAAGAGCGCCAGGGTCTACATTAGGCGGGGGTAGTCCTGAACTGGGCTGGGGTAGAACTGATCCTAATCAGTACCAATTAGTCGATGCTTATATTTCTCTACGGGAAGGGCCCGAAGTGCAGTTCAGAAGGAGAGGGTTCGGTGCCTGATGAGATAAGTCTCACTTCTTGTTCTTTCGCCCTCAGGCGAAGGGGAAAAAAAAAGTGCTCTCGTGGAAAGGCACGGATTCCTTGAAGGTTCTTCTTTCAACTAAGTTGTCAGAGGTTGGTGTTCCGGGAGTGAAGCTGGGTCGTAAGTAGGTAGCACCTAGGTAGTAGATAGGTCGAAGGTATGGGTAAGGGCTCAATGTTCTTGACTCCTGGGGCCCGTTGTCTCCTTATCTATTTGACTATTGAACTATCTCCACCCATTCTTCCCATTGACATCTGCCCTAGTGCTTCCTTGCCCCTGGCATAGGTACATAACAGAATATATTCATCAATAATTTCCCTTACTAACTAATCTCTACGGTTTCAATGAAAATAAGAGATGATCTTGGGCACTTAGGTTAAATGTCAAGCGAGAACAGGGGGATCCAGACTACACAGCATGAACAGCAGACAGGTAGCTTGGTCTAGGGCCAAGCTATTCATTCAATTGGGGAAAATGATCTCAACTGACAAAAAATACTGATCTAGAGGCGATTGGGCACATGAGAACAACATTCACAGAAACAGAAGATTGCAAAGATAGGTAAACCTAATCTAATAAGCTTAGTTCGGAGGAGTGCAGAAGCTTTCAAATGAGAACCTTAAGTCATATAGTAATTAGGTTTGATAATATCTTAAGATATTATTCAATGGTCCAACCTCAATATACGTACTTAAGCTAGATGATAAATACACGAATGTGATGTATCAATCAAAACATCGTAAAGGTTAACCTTCAGCTTTATTCAATAAGGATTCCTACCATTCACCCATTGTTGGTAACTAGTTAGCCTCCTCGGCTCCCCATCTTGTACCCTAATTCTCTATTGTTTATCATTATTGTGGCCATCTGTGCGCAAGATTGTTTGCTAGTGCAGTACATGGGAGGTATCTTCCATTCGCTTCGAAAATACAAGTGGAAGAAGGAAGAAATCACGCACATAAATGTTCAGTCGCATTTCTCTAGGTAACTCAGTTATCTAAACATTAACATCCTCATTAACTTTGCTTTCTTAAAAGAGTGATCCGCTGTGCGTCCCTCTGCGTTCCTGATATAACTGCTGGGTTTGTTCTCCTACTTCCCTCCTTGCTTCCTTCCTTCTTTCTTTCTTTCTAATGTTGATCTGTGACTACACATAATAAATCCTGTCCTCCTTGCGAAACCGCTGCTTCCTATGTACTCTTCTGAACAGAGGGCCGAGAAAAAGTTTTGACTTTGACTTGCAGGTCTGCTTTTGATTCCACCTGAGGGCGGTGTATTTCTTTACCGAAATCTTAATGTCTCTCATTTGTTATATTTGGATTGCACGAGGAACTGTCTGAACCTGTCCCACCATGGTTGGTACCCTCCCAGCTTGCACCATCATCTAGTTATTGTGTTTGTACTCACTCCGCCGGTCAGGATCCCAACGAGAACCCAACACCATCCACACATGCTGTAATTCCCTCCAACCAGGAGCCCAGTACCACAAGGTAAGCTTTCCGTGTCTCTCTCACCCAAGGCTATAATTTAGCAAGTGCTCACTTTCTTTAGAACTCGACCACCAAGGACTGGTGAGTTCCTTTGTGATCAGTGCGGACAAAAACTATCAAGAAGAGATGCTCTTATACGGCACGCCAGGATTGTGCATAACCAAGGCGAGCTCTACATATGCCAGGACACTCAGTGTGTCCATTCAAAAAGAAGCTTCAAGCGACGCCATGACTATATCCAGCACATGCGGAATGTCCACAATATCATCGTGCCCGCCCGCCCTAAATACGTTCGTGGCAATCAGGATCGCACAGTCACCCAGTACCGTGAACTCAAGCCAAAGCTTCAACATGAAGCTCGGAGAGACAGCCAGGGGCAGACATCGAGGGAACTTCCGCCCGCACCTGGACAAATAGAACCTGAACGAAGAATACCTCGATCCCAGGTTCCGACCACACTAGCCCAACCGGCCATGTCCCGACCAGCGCCAGTTCGACCACAGGTGTCCCAACTATTCTTACCCCAACCAGCTCTGTCTCGGTCAACAACGCCGCAACAGGTGCCCCCATACCAAATCCCACCACCTCTCCAGCCTCTGCCTCCACACGTACCCGACTTCTATTATACACATGGCCCTGCCTTCAGACCCGAAGTTTTGCAACATCCAGTGAATGCAGTCCCAAGAGTAATACCTGGGTTTCCCCCTGTCAACGCTCAACCACAAAACCCAGGTATTCGCCTTTCCATTGAACAGGTACGACGCTTGCGTGCAGCTCCCACTGCTCAAGACCAACAGGAGTTTCTTCTCGAGGTCGTTAGGGCCCAGGCTAGACACAGCGGAGATAATCAATTCGCTGAGCTCATGGCTGCGATGATACGACCTCATAGATTCCGGCAGCGCGGGCAGTCTTGTGCTGGACGGCACGGACTCACGGGTGCGCCAACCACCTCAGGGGTACAACCCCAGCCTACTGGGCACGGTGGCCCTGTTCAAGGGGGGCAGTTTGCTTCGTACCCTCCGCCGAACCATCACCTTTCTGGCTTGTAAAGTCATCATCATGACTATTGTACTTGGGGATTTGTGGTACTTACTGATATAGGTATCTAGTACGGCTGCTTGTTCTAGATCATTGGTATGTTCTAGCATAGCTGTTATGAGTTTGCGTTTCTTTCTTTCTTTCTTTGTGGAGTTTTCTGTTTGGGTGGCAGGTCTTGTGATAAGCACGAGCTTTCTAGAGAAATCCCGTTATAGGAGTTGGTGGGTTAGACTGTTGGCATACAAGACGGCGGTGCGGCGTTAAGATAGGTTTCAGGCATCTCTGCATTGCGACTCAGAAACATGCGAGGGCATTCAACCTCGATGACGCAGTGCATAGCTAGAAAGGTACTGAGCATGGGTAGACAGCGTCAATTCAGAACACTAGAGAAATGTCATCAATACAATGTATAACTTTATCTGATATCCTCATGTCCAAGATCTACAAACCGCGCAAGCATAGCACAATGCCTCGCTCTATCTTCCCTTCCACCTCAGTCTCCCGACCCAGTCAGCCCACCTCCTGACTTCGTCCTCAGCTAAAAGCAGCTCGACGGTATAATACCTGCGCGCAAGCTCCTCATGCGGCGCAAAGCGATGCACAAAGTGATGACAGGCACCACAAAGCCAGGCGACGTTCTGCAGATCGCACTCGCGATGCCAGCCGCGCCGCACAGCCTTAGCGTGCACGAAGCGCGGGATGAGGTGGTGATATGAGAGATTAATCCAGTCGCGACCACAGATCTCGCAGGCCTCGGCGCGCGTCGTGCTTGGTGCCGGAGGCGGCGTGGAAAGGCTTATGAGGAATGCCGTCAGCACTGGCGCGAGGAACTCGTTTATGCCTTGTTTCTGCTCGTGGGTTATTCCGTAGGCTGACAGCGACTCCGGGATGTCTGGGTCTAGGTTCGGCAGATGGGCAGACATGTCTGCGCCCGTTAAGGGCAGGATGAATTGTGCTTGCAGCTCTGGCGAGGCCATGTAGTCGTGGTAGTCGGCTGTCTTGAGCTCAGCTGGGAGACAGGCGAATGTCTCGGTCGCGATGTAATCTGTGAAGTCGGCAAGGTCGTCGCCTGGCACTGAGTTCTCTTTGAGCTCCACATGTGACTTTATAGATGGATCCGCAAGATCTGGGTGTTCGCCATTTAATCCGTGGTCTTCCCCGCCCGATGCCGAATTAACATGAGATGGAGTGGAGCTTAAAGTCTTCCTTTTGGGCTTGGTTTTAGTCCGACGACGGGGTTTAGCCTCTGGCTCTGAAATCTTCTCGAGGAGTGCAGTGGCGAGACAGTCCCGAAATACCTCGTAGTTCCTTTGCTGGTCCTCTGGTATAATTGTTGACATTTTGAATTTGGTACGGCCGCCGGTATTAGTGTAAGGACTAGACTACCGCGCGATGAGGTGGACTCGCCACTGCTTCAGCTATGATACTAAGATGCACAGTTAGCCAGTACCTTCAAGCTAGTCGTAACGCCTCACTGCTCGTTTTTGAAATCGGAAACTACCGGCCAAGCAAGATACTCTCGTCCTACTAAGATCGCAGAGTTGTGGCAGAAAGTGAAGCTATTCATACAGTTATTCGCTAAGCTGTGTGGATTTCATGGTGGATGTCAATCTTTCCGAAAAGAGTAAATAGCTACCCCGCAAGTTGCGACGTTGAGTGTCCAACTACTATCGCCACGAAATGTGGATGGCCCGTAAGACATCTAAAAAACGTCATCACTCTCATCGCATCCATATCCCACATATATACACCTCGTCTCTCCCATCGGCGTCGTAGGTGGTGGTCCTTGTAGCTTTCTAAGCTTAATCCCTAGCTTCCTTTCTGTCCGACTGAGTCACGTTCCGGTGCGCGTCATTCAGCCGCTCTACACTAAACTAGGTAACCAGTCTACAAACGTAACAGGAGCCATGGAATCCTCGGAGAAGGTCGTCATCGCTTTCGATCTGTACGGGACACTACTGTCCACCGATTCCATAGCCGATGAGTTAGCCACGATCTACGGAGGAGACAAAGCGCAATCCTTAGCGACAGTTTGGCGGCGATATCAACTCGAATACACGTGGAGGATCAACAGCATGGGTCGGTGAAGAATTGCCCTTACGTATCGCACGCCTCAGGAGAAGCACCCGTGGTTGACAAATGTCACAGGACAGTACAAGTCGTTCAGCGAAATCACCCGCAATGCACTTGCTCATGCTGTGGCTGAACATGGGTT
This sequence comes from Xylaria bambusicola, assembly GCF_022495145.1. Taxonomy (NCBI): domain Eukaryota; kingdom Fungi; phylum Ascomycota; class Sordariomycetes; order Xylariales; family Xylariaceae; genus Xylaria; species Xylaria bambusicola. The sequence continues at coordinate 170,650 of NW_025953627.1, read as the reverse complement.
GACCCTCGCCGTTAGCGACGCTGCTAGGCTCATGACTGCATATGACGCGCTCCATGTTTTCCCTGAGATCCCAGCAGCAATGAAATTGCTCCAGGGGAACAAGGACGCCGTGAGTGCGCACATATTCTCAAACGGCACTGATCAAATGGTCGGCAGCTCCATCCGTACTTCACCTGAATTGTCGCCTCATGCCGATATATTCCAGTCACTTATTACGGTCGATGGGCTGCGATGTTTTAAGCCGGACCCAAGGACATATGCACATCTAGTGGAGCAAAGTGGCAAGAAAGGCCACCCGGGAGACGTCTGGGTTGTAAGCGCAAATCCCTTCGACGTTGCCGGTGCTAAGGCCGCCGGTCTCAAGAGCGCCTTCATCGATCGTCAAGGCCAGGGCTGGATTGATCGACTAGACGAGATGTATATGCCTACACTGATTGCAGGCGGTGTGGATCAAGCAATCAAGTCTATTCTGAACTATTAGAGCCCCCTCTTGGGAGACAAGGGAGACTGGTAAGCAGGTAGTGAAACAATGGTATCTCCTAATAAGTCGTGACTTTCGTAACATCATAAATTCTACACCAGCCCGTCTGCTGAGCCTTACTGGTGCTATGTGGAATCATACTAGCTTGTGGAAACTTTCAAACAATTTAATTATCTCTTCAGCAAAAAGCACGGCATCGCCAGGGTACCGAGCGCTGATGTAGTTGTAATTCTCATCCTCAACAACGAATCTATCAAGTTGATCAGTAAAGTGTTACGTCATAGTCGGCTTGAGCCTGCTAGAGAACGGATTGCACATACGGACCGGGGTTTAGGGAAGACTTGAATTGAGCTGGGCTTGCGAGTGCCTTGGTTACCTGCCGATCTGTCAGAGACCAAGTCCAAAGGCTTGATGGACCACCTGGTATGAAAACTCACCGATTCCTGCACATTCTCGCTACCGTGGCCGAAGGTCTTGTAGTAGTCGCCGAGGAAAGCGCGCGTGCCCCAGTAAGCAGTTTTCTCGAATCGTGTGGGCAACGCTGTTGTCACACAATCGTGTATGATGCTGCGGCCGTTTGCATCTTTGGATTCGGACAAGACCATGACGCCATGGCACACGGCGGCGACAACTTTATGACTGGGCTTCTTTGTTTTGGGGAAGTAGTCAAGCATGAGCTTGTGGACGGTTGGGGACTCTATGACCTGACGAACGGACTTTTCGTGGCCACCTGGAAACAGGACAAGATCGTAGGGATCGAGCGAGAAATCAGGCGCTGACCACGAGAGAGGGTGGAGCATCTCTTCACTTTGCTGCATCTGTTTGTATTTGGCGACAACATCTTTCGTCGCGCCCTGTTTTTGGTGTGACTAGTGTTACTACGATTTAAACGACGCACATCAGATGATATATATCACTTACCAGAAGCTTCTGGGTGACACCTTGAAGCATCTTATTGTCGCACCGTGGGACTTGGCTGTTCTGGGTCGCGATACTGATCTCGTATCCGGCGGTCTTGAAAGCGGCCCAAGGCACTGCAGTTTCTATGGAGATTATTAGCCAGAGTTTCGCAGATAATCGCAAGGATAGGAACAATAGCAGCAATAGGTAGCAAACGACTGAAGGCCACTGTGGTGTTAGTGGTGCGCACCTGTTGGATCGTGGCCGTAATCAGCCATCATGATGATGACCTTGGGTGTCGCAATCGACGTCCCCGGGTTTATAATTTGCGGATCTTCCATGTCTCAGCACTGGGTTTCTTCAATTCAATTCTCGACAATTTTCTCTCTGCAGCGATCTAGGCGAGAAGTTGGTGTACTGTGAAGGTCACAGAAATTGGGCACGATCGAAGTTTGGTCGTTGTCAGTCAGATGTGTCGCAGATATACAGTTGATATCACTTCCACCAAGCTTCCGAGGCACAATAGGTACCTTAGGTAGTTAACGTGGGGTTGTTTTAGTTGCTTTAGCGGCCGTTTGGTGCCTTCCACTGCTAAATCCTAGGTCTTCCTCAGCACAGACTTGTCAGGCTGTGGCCGCACGACAATGCTTGCCCCATGCTCCATTGTTTCCCGCTTTCGATATCCCGGTCAATAATCCGACCAGATCCATCTGACATGTATTAAATTTAATCTTACTGTAGGTAAATTTCAGGTACCGTATGAACATTGAGAATACTTACAGCAAGTCCTGACTGTCCTGTCTGTCCTGTCTGTCCTGTAGGCGCCTATTCGAGATTTGGAGGTGCACTACGTCATTGGCTCAAACACCGACTACCTGCCTACATGTAGGTACCTACCTCCTATAAGTACATCCCTAGGTACTAGGTACATGTAGTGGGAGGTAGGCACTTGGCTGAGCCACCATCGTGGCAGGGCTCGGCAGAGCCGTGGCAGAGTCGTGACACATGCCCTGGCACACTTCAAGTTACTTGGTGCTCGGCACATCTTAGCCGTGCAACATTCATTCATACTCCATCTAGTTACCTGCTTACAGTAGGCATCACCCCCAAAATGCTTACTTACCCCCCGGTGCACATGTGTGCGTACGCCTGATGAAGACCGGTCAGCTGAACGCATTTCAGCCAACAAAATGTTGAGGCTCTCGACCTATTTTGTAACTAATCATGGTCCTGCCATGTGAGCCGCTTCAGATGCGATCATGTCAGATCCCAAAAGGGATAGTTCTGATGAATAGTAACCGTCCAAGATGCCAAGCCAAATCCAACAATCGATGGCGGGCCAACACTGTCATCCTCGTTTCGCCTTGTGAGGTATAAAGAACTAGGTTAACCCGTAGCAGCCTTCTGACGCACCATCATGGCCGCTGCATTTGTGTCTCTTCCCTCTTCCCTCTTCCCTCCTCCTGCTTATCTCTAGTCTCTCTAAGGAATTACACGGCAGTCAGTTGGTAGGTGGTTTGGCAGCCTTGTCGCAATGACCGACGGCGAGAGCAGCAAGCCCGCCGAGGGCCATACTCAGTTCTTCGGCTCTCAAGTCGGCGGAGAGTCGGTCATCAATTACAGCTATACTGATCTGCCCTGGAAACTCGTCGCCTACGATATCAAGTACTTTTTCACTTTCGCCTGGGCACTTCCCTGGATTGTGTGGCCCATAAGGCCTTGCGAAGGCGGCCATTTCGACGAGCTATCTTTTACCCCCGATAACATTTGGTGTATGTCGATACACATAGTTCTCTTCGTACTGCAGCTTTTATTCCTCATTTTATTACCCGTCGCCTTCATCCTCCCCGTTTATTTGTTCCTAGCTGCACTCGGTCTTTTTTTCCTTGTCAACGGGCTGCTCTGTCGTTGTTTGAATGGAAAAACCATCATGTACGAGTCGGATCCAAAATATGCTCCGGCTCTGGCTGAACATCAGCACGAGCAGTGGGTCTTCTTGAATGGAGTTGCGGTAGGGTGCGTTCAATCCCCAGTGCAGTGCGACATCCGTAGGGATATGGCTTAGGTAGTGTAGCTAATTATCATGCTCTAGCGAGGCCTGGTTAAAGAGTAACATCAACCGTTTGGCTCTCACCTTCAAGCGACCCGTTCTAGGTATACATAATCGCACTGATGGCATCATATTCGACGTGATCGAATGCCTCATTCAGAGAAACTTTGGTTATGCGACCAGCGACGTTCGGCTGGCGTATAAGATCCTCAAGGAGAAACTCTATAATCCTCAATATTCCAAAGTTGTGTTCATTCTGCACTCCCAGGGTGGCGTTGAAGGGGGGCTTGTCTTAGATTGGCTTCTGCAGGAATTGCCTCAGGATCTGCTCGCCAAGCTCGAGGTTTACACTTTTGGCAGCGCTGCCAATCACTTCAACAACCCGCACCGTCATATACAGTCTCAAGAGGAAGAGATCAAGCATCCTGACGCAAGAATCCCGGTACCCGAGGTAATCGCCAATATTCCGATCACTGACTCGCCCATCCAAATTAAGACACCGTCACTACGAAGCAAACCATCCAATGCTTCGGATTTGCCCCCTGAAGGTACGAGTCACCCGCAACCCTTGGCTGCCGTTGCCAACGGTGCGGGAGCCTCACTACAGCGAACTCATACGATCCCCGCTTCCGATAGGGTTATCGGTTACGTAGAGCATTATGCCCATACGACTGACTTTGTTGCAATCTGGGGCCTTTTGCACTTTGTCACCAATGAGCGAGCATCACCCGAAATACCGCGTTTCGTAGGTCGTGTGTTTAGCCGCGTTTCTTCTCGTGGAGGACATCAATTTTGCCAACATTACCTGAACGGAATGTTTCCCCTAGCTCAAAATGAGGATGGAGAGTTCACGGGTTGTGCGGAGCGCAATGACTTCATGGATAGTGCTGTTGAGATTGCCAAGAAGGGAACCGAGAAGGTGAATGTTCGTGAAGGGTTGGAGAACAGCTGGGCCATGATCGGGCTTGCTGGAAATCCCGACAGTGCAATTCCATCTGAAGTAGCAGTCCATGGCAGTTTTTACGGAAGTTTTCATGGGAGTCTTCGGGGGAGGAGCATCCATAGTGACAACGAAGACTTATTTGATGGAACGGTTAAGGTGAGGCATCTCAGTCGTCTGTGGCAGTATAGGAATGGACGAAGTCCACCCGAAATTTCCCAAGGCTTGGTTAGAGGAGCGACTTTGTAATTAATGTAGCAGGGTTCAGTGTTGTCACATTGCCTTTTGGGGAGGCTCAGCAGTCCCTAAACGGGGGCGATTGATACCCGGAATCTGTCGGGATATGTTGAATCCTTGATGGATTTCACGCGTACTTAATTTTGAATACCCAACAAAACTCATCGTCTTCTAACAAATTATCCTCCAATTTGATAGTCAAGATTCTTAGACCCTCGCTGCTAGTCATATTCCACACTAGATTTTCGCCACCCTTAACCGATAATAGACTAACCTTGTCGCCTTTTAGAATCGGCAGCGGCGCCGGCACTTTAACCATGCCGTTGTCAAGTACAGGCCTCTGCAGGAACAGAATGTAAAATGCGTCATCCTTCTGCGTGAAGCGGACATCAAGCCCGGCCTCTTTTATCTCAGTCTGGACGAACCAGTACGTCGTATTGAACAGCGCTTCTCCATGCGACCTAATCCATCTTCCCGCCTCGCGGAGACTATCTACTTCAGGCTTCACAATAGTCCCATCGGCACGGGGACCAATATCAAGTAGCAGATTCCCATTTTTTGATACGACATCCACGAGTGTGTGGATGAGCGTGCTAGCATTCATGTACGCTTCATCAGGCGTCGCAGCGTTATATCCGTAACTATACGGGTCCATGCCCATATTACTCTCCCATTTGCGCGTTTGCGCGGATGAAAACGTCGCATATTCAGGGGTATCGAAGTCTGCTGCCTGCGCGACGCCGCATCGCGAGTTGATCGCCACCTGCCGGTTCACAGCGCGTGTGGCAGTCCACCATTCAGCAGCAAACACAGCTGTTGTGTTGGCCGCGCCTATATCGCACCACATGATGTCCGTCTCATAATCGGTTGCCAGAATCCTCATCTGCGGGAGCATGACGTCGGAGATGAAGTCATCTACGGGTATATGTCCCGTGTAGGGCTCAATAGCACCAGTATAGGGGTTCAGGGGTAATACCCCCGGCCAAGAGTTCGTTCCTGGCACGGAATCGGCAGGCAGCTGGTCAAACCCGTACGGACCGAAGTCCGGGTTATACCACTCCGGCAGCGAGAAGTACGTCCCTCGGCGGAGCGAAGGCTGATACTCGGCGGCGGCGTCGAAGAGTTCTCGCAAGAGATCGCGCTTCGGACCGTAATGTGTCGAGGACCGATTACTCGTTAAGCCAGTGTCGAAAAGGGCAAAGCCGTCGTGGTGTTTTGATGTGATGACGAAGTACTGCGCTCCGGCCTCCGCAAACAAATCCACCCATGCCTTCGGGTCGAACCTGGATGCTGTAAAGTCCGGGAACGTGTCGTCGTAAGCCCACTCTGGTCCGTATGTGCGAAGCCTGTAGGAGTAAAATCCGGAGGGGTCCGCCTGAGGGTGATGCGTAGAGTACCACCTATAACATCATCTTGTTAGACCAGGTGTCTAGAGCGACATATAGTTACAAGATTGCAGCATTGATACTTACCAGAACCATTCTGCATAACTCTCGTAGGGTGTCGAGTTCCCCCAGCCTGTGACAGCATATACGCCCCAGTGAATGAAGATGCCAAATTTAGCACCGTTAAACCATTCAGGCGATTCGTGCCGCGCAAGGTTGTCCAACTCAGATGTCCACTCTGTCAAGCCAATCTTCATTTTAGGAAAGTCGAACACCTGCCGGCCAGTCTTGCCATCAATGATTACTGAGACGTTCACTGGTGCATTTGGGGATCCCGACACTCCAATTTTAACAATCTTCTGGTCGCCCGGGCAAAGCCTTTTCAGGGTCCCTGTCTTCGTAGTGGCAAAACCCTCTCCATCAAGCCTAACCGTAATCCCAGGTCCAGCGACACATTCCTCACCGGCATTGTTAATCGTGACTTCAACGATCTGCTCGCCGATCTCAAACCACTTCTGCGTCGGCCTCACAACCTGAACAGCCACTGACGCCTTCTCCGCGCAAATCGAGAGGGCAAAGACATGTAGCCTGCCATTTTCATCGGATGCGTCTGGCAAAGCAATAGAGCGCAGGGTTTTCCCTGGGAGGAGCGGCGCTGTGCGCTCGAAAATATGACTTGTGTTCCAGTTGACGCCGGAGGGCGTGAAACGGAACGGGAAGATGATCTCGCCCCTATTCAGAGTGAGCCAGCTGAACCAATCTAGCGATCGGAGCTCGTAGCTCGAGGTAGAGCCGTCTGTGTAGACAAACGTGACGTTTCCCGCTGCCGTATAGAACTCCTTGTCTCCAGACACCAGGAACGAGGCGGAGAACGCTCGGCGCGCGACATCGTTTGGAACTTGGATGATTTGGCCGGCGCTTATCACATTATCTGGAATCTCCTCACCTGTATACCCCGGAAACGAATATACGATGCCCGTTGTGAGGGATTTATAGTACGGTGTGTGTGCTGGATCTGGTGGGGGATACGACTGTCCAAGCCCGTCGAATGAGACCTCCCCTGGATAAGTCCCGAATGCCTTGCTGTTGAAGGATGAGGATATGTCTATTGGGATTGACTAGTTATTTGTTAATACCGCATACTTGCTTTTGTTCAGCCTCCGGACATTCTGGGTTGCTCCACGAGTGTCCAATGAGTAGTGACTTGGGGAGTATTTACACACCCTAGAAAAGGCAGCGGGGATAAAAGAGACCCCCAAAAGATACAAGCACGACAACAACTTCTTACGTGACGCCATTTTCAATCCTTACGCGTATAAACTTAGCTCAGCTTTAAGGAGTTTCAATCTTACAATGAACTTGCACTCTACAAGACAGTCATTCTAATTCTCCATCGTCGCAAAAAGCTAGCCCCTGTCCCCGCACGCACCGCAATAAAGCCCGAAGCTGTCATATAGTAACATTATGGCCCCAAATAGAGATGAAGCCTGTTGCAATTCTTTGATAGCGCGGTCGGTTATCGCTCTCGGCGGGGAGATACCCCGAGGATACGACCCGACACGTCATTACTGCCAAGCTCAAGAATCTCTAGTAACTTGACATTTCTAGATCAGCATTGTATTTAAAAATCTTCTTCACGCAATGGGAAGAAACTTGAGGGTGATTGCTAGGGCTCTCCTGAAGCCCTAGTATTTTGAGTATGACAATAATAGGGCGTGCCAGGGGCACCTGTGACTCGAGGTCCAAACCTCTGAGCCACCGAACTTCCGTTATAGCCTCTGAGGGCGATGTATTCAGCCCTCAGTTTGGAGAGTGTTACAGTTGACGATCTCTTGGATTGCCAGACAACAGAGCCTCCTGCGATCTTGGCCAAATCCCGTAGCGATACAAGTATTCTAGCAAGCAGGAAGTAATGTTGTGGCAACTTAACAAAGGCTTATTAGATGATATTGAGATTGAGTTGAATAACATACACTCGTATTACATTACAGACATCCATGACAATAGCTAATGATTATCATAAGTTCAATCGATACAGGCGCGTACAAGATTCGCATTTCCGCTACCGGATTATCTCCTATTACAATAATACGCTAACCAGAATTCTCCGACCTGGTTAACTAGAGACCAACACAAGCATACGTGTTAGCCCAGAGACCGCCACAAGATGTCCCGCCAACCGCCGGGTTCCACTTGATGAAGTCGGCCTCGCTGATTCCATACTGCTTGGCGATTGTTGCGCACGTCTGGTCACGCTGGACAAAGTGGAACTTGCGGCAGTTGCCCACCATTCCGCTCTGCGTCGGCGTTGGGGTCGTGATACCGTTGCCTGCAGTGGTTGTCGGCTTCTTGGTTGTAGTAGTCGCCGGTTCGTGACCTATGATGGACACGCATGCATATGCGTTCGCCCAGAGCCCAGAGCACGTCGATCCCACGGCCTTGTTCCATGCCTGGAACTGGGCGGTGGTGATTCCATTCTTTGCGGCTACTACATCGCAGCTCTCATCCTTTTGGACGAAGTAGAACTTGTCGCAATTGTCGACGATGTCGGGCTGGGTGGGCTGGGGGGTTGTGATGCCGTTGCCGGGGTTGGTGGAAGTAGGGGTGGGCGTTGCTGTGGTCACAGGCGACGGCTCGTGGCCGATAATGGAAACACAGACGTAAGCGTTGGCCCAAAGCCCGCCGCACGTGTCTCCAATTAAGGGGTTCCAAGTGAGGAACTGCTCAAGAGTGATGCCGTGGCTTGTAGCGATAACTTGACAGCCGACATCCTTGGGCACGAAGTAAAAGGCATCACAGTTATCTACCATGCCCGGTTGGATGGGCTGTGGAGTAGTGATACCATTGCTGGGCTGGGTAGGCGTTGACGAGTCCGACGAAGTTGTCGGGGCCGGTTCGTCAGTGGTCTCGACGCAGTATGACTTCTGAACCTCAAAATTGGTGCAGTCAGGGGCAAGGCTAGGATTCTGCGAGGCATTAGCATTACGATGGCATAGCAAAGACGCAAGCAGGTTGCTCAGTTCGAGCAAGGGTGGCCTACCCAGCGAAGAAAATCCGCCAACGTGATGCCCCAGTTCTTGGGAATATCAGTACACTTAGTGGCAGCGCCGGCGTTGTCGATCCAATAACTACAATATTTTGTGGTATTGGGATCATAGGGATACTTTGGCGTTGAGCCACGGGCCGCGATCGGTGGTGCGGCTAGCGCATGTACGCCAAGGTCGCCAGCGGCGAGAGCCAGGAAGAACGAGAGTCTTGGAAGCATGATCGGTAACAAGCAGCGTTGATGCGGGAGGCAACAGATGAGAGAACAACCGGCTAGGTGTGTCTTTTGGAAGAGCTGATGGCTACCTACCTAGGCTTTCTTTTGAGACATCGATGATGGCGCAGACTTTGATTTATAGACGCATCGACAGGATCACATCGTGCCTGTGTCAAACATAGTAGATCTTGGCAGAGGCGCTGGCATTGCTGGCATCACGGGCATCACTCTGAGCAAAAACTTCGCATCCCTTTCATGCGAACTCCCGAATTTACAACTCGGAACTTGCCAGCACATGAATACATTGTGTAGAGGCATCTCATGATATCGTGCATGGTCGCGTGACGTTAAAATTAGAAGCGCATGTCATCTAGGAAATTGCCAATGCCTTGAACACATCTAGAATCGTATAGCCCTTTCTCTATCGCTTCATACCTGCGCGAGCCGTCCAGGAACTCACGTAAGATTGAGGTAGCGGTCCGGATGAATTGAAAGTATTAGTCAGAATCGAGAGAAAATCGGGAATAAGCCCGGTCACCTTGACTAATTCCGAACTTCAAGAACCATGGATCGCGCTATGAACGAACGTCCCAAGCGTTTCTCGCCGTTTTTAAGCGGGGTTCGGCTAGGGCTGAAGAAGCAAGGCAGAAGAGACAGGGAGCCGGTAGGTCGGGAAGGAGGCTATACTTACCTCTTATGTCCTTATGGAGCAGGGAAGTCTCGTGAAATCCTTCGGCCGACGTCCCCTATAGGGTGGTATGGTACTTTGCTGATTAAACATACGGCCAGCGCAGTGGAACGTATCATCAACTTCGATGACTTTTCTTTCGGTTCGTCTATTTTGGTTCTGGATGTTTAAGCTCGAGTCAAGACCTCGTCAATTTAGTAGAAGTCCTACAATAATGCCAAGTCACCGTTCGTAAGATCCTGAGGTGCAACCAACCTTCAGGCAGCATTCACGATGTTGGTATACCGCCGAACCCCCGGACCGGGGATTAGACTCCATTCAAACCCCCTAAGTTCCAATGTAGCGTTCTGATGCTGCTCCCATGACTACGTTAAAGACCCGACTTTCATTGTCTTGAACGAGGCCATTCCCTCTTCAAGTCGTCGTTTTTTGCGGCTGTTCTTCACCTCTCTACCATATCATCATAGGCGGCTAAGATCGTGGGAACTCGCCACGTCTCTTCTCCCTCAGGTTCTCTATCTCGAGACTTGACGCACGCTGGCTGATAGCCATGCACCTTGATAGCCTTCAGCAATGGGCGTTTACGGCGCTCGCCGTTGCCCCAGTGCTGGGGAGCATCCAACCCAACTTTGACCGGTCTCACAAGCCATGCCCAAGGTCCTGTGACGAAAACCCAGGCCTCGCAGACTGGAGCAGTTACTATTCGCTTGATAGGCTCGAAGTTTGTGCTGAGCCCATGCAACTAGTCTTCTCAACTTTCAACTCCATTGACGACCCTAAGTCTCAACTTCGCATACTGGCATGTACGTCGGGAAACGCAGAGACTCCTATCAACGCTCTGACAGGTACTGCGGTGGACGAGTCGTCAGATTCGCCAGGCCTGGTGGACCTAGAAGCCGATGAGCTTCCTAAGAATGACGACAGTCGACTCGCAAAGCGCGATGATGACCTTGATTCCATGGCCCCTGTCTGTCACAAAGCCGTACAGCAAAACTCCACGGTAGAATGGATCACGTGGAGTTCAGACGGGACCGGCACAACTGGCGATAGATTGGATGACGTGCTCACTTCGCTGAGCAGTACTCAGGCCTATCTTGAACACCCCATCAACTGCGAAGAGAATGTCATCTACGGCTACACGCGAGGCGTCCTTGTCGGACTTTATGCTGGTAGCCAGATCCAAAACCGTGGGGTCGCGGCCTACTTTGTGCAAGACGCCCTATCCCGTATCGCAATGTCAAAAGAGAAGAGCGGACGGATGGCAGTCCAGCTCTGTAGCGAAGCCCGGGATGCCAGCGGTATCCTCGGTCTAGTAGTAGATCCGTCCGGAGACTTTGTCTGGACACAGAGTGTGATCCAGGCCTGGTCCTCGGGCAAGTGTATCGACGAATCTGCATCTGGAGGCATGGCAAAAATCACACAGCTTGGTACAACTGTTTCTGTCATCCCCAGCGATTTGAAACGATCCGAGCATAGCAAACGAGCAACAAGCCCTCGTCCTGACGGCTCTTGCGTATCTTACATCATCAAGGCCATGGACACTTGTAACAGCATCGCGAAGGCTGAGGGCATGAAACAGTCCGACCTGTATAAGTATAACGAGAACACTTATGGCTGGGGTGGGTGCAACAGCTTGTATCCTGGGATGCGTATATGCGTTGGCCCTGGAACACCACGCTTACCAGCTCCGAACCAAGATGCCGAATGTGGACCAACCAAGCCTGGAACAGTTGAAGATGGCAGCAAGTTTGAAGACCTCAGCCCCTGCCCGATTAAGGCCTGTTGTAACATCTGGGGCAAGTGTGGAGTGGACAAGGACTTCTGTGTACCGACGTTCTCCGAGACTGGAAACCCAGGTACCGCTGAGCCAAATACCAACGGCTGCGTCCAGAACTGTGGGCTGGAGTTGATAACAGGCTCTCCTCCATCTGAGTTTATCAAAGTTGGGTATTTCGAAGCTTGGAACCGTGAAAGGCCATGCCTCCATATGTCGCCAAGCGAAATCCCTTCGTCGTATACTCACATACACTATTCCTTTGCTGATATTACATCCAGCTTCGAGGTGTCACTCGGCCGATTTCCTGATGTTTTCGATGAGTTCAAAAAATTAACCGGCCATAAGAAGGTCGTGGCTTTCGGCGGCTGGGCATTCAGCACAGAGCCTTCCACTTATCAGTTGTTTCGAAATGCTGTCAAGCCCGCCAATAGGCAGAAATTTGCCCAGGCATGTGTGGACTTTGTGAACAAACATGGGCTGGATGGTGTTGATTTTGATTGGGAGTATCCTGGTGTGAGTTGTGCCTCACACTCGTTCTTTTTTTGTCACTCACCTGGTCGTCGACATTACCCTCTCCCCCCTTTCTTCCTGCCCCCCCTTTCTATGCTCTTTCTTTCTATCTTCCAAATCCTTCATTTTCGTTAACTTATGTCTGATATCTGTCACAGGAACCTGATATTCCCGGAATACCAGCTGGTGACGAAGACGAGGGTCAAAATTACCTTGAATTTGTAAAGGTCGTTCGATCATTGATGCCGCAGGGCAAGACTGTGTCCATCGCTGCTCCGGCTTCATTTTGGTATCTGAAGCAATTCCTCATCGAAGAGATGAGTGAGGTTCTTGATTACATCGTTTATATGACATACGATCTGCACGGTGAGCTTTACTTATACTTTATCCCTTGGCGATCTCCTTTCAGATCCTCGGGAGTCACTTGATAATTTCAAGACTGTGCAGCTAACAAGAGAGAAGGTCAGTGGGATTATGGTAATGAATGGGGACAGTCCGGCTGCAAGTCTGGCAACTGTTTGCGCTCTCATGTTAATATTACCGAAACGATGTCCTCTTTGATCATGGTCACCAAAGCTGGTGTTCCCTCGAATAAGATCGTCGTAGGAGTGACTAGCTATGGTCGATCCTTTAAGATGACAGATTCCTCGGTACGATTCAAACTTCCAAGCCTTTTTCTTTTCCTTTATTTTTCATGAAATCCGACTAATGTGTTGACAGTGAGTATTATTGGACCTCAGAAGTACATACTTTGGTTTCTAACGCGTAGCTTTTCAACCCATCAGTTGCTCTGGTCCTGAATGTACTTATACCGGACCAGATTCTGGTGCTACTCACGGGGAGTGCACGGAAACTGGAGGCTATATCAGTGATGGAGAGATCAATCAGATCATCGACGATGGTGGTGCTAAGAGGCAGTGGACAGATGACACTCAATCAAATTACATCATCTACGGCGATGGTAAGTGGCCCTGTTATCCCTGCGCCTTCACACTGGCTAGTTCGCTAACACGTCGAATTCTTCATAGACACTTGGGTCGCGTACATGGACGCGGCAAATAAGCAGTCAAGAATTGCCAAGTGGAAGTCACTAAACTTCAGGGGGTCAAGCGACTGGGCTATTGACCTTCAAGGTGATCCTGGGTGAGTTCCCCGTATATCAGGCGTTTCTCGGTGCATTGTAAGCACTGACCAGTAAACATGACGATACAGTGCTCTTGGTGATAGAGAAGTCGTCTTCCTAGACCCTGCTGTGTACACCGGAACTCCGGCGCAATGCTCGCCACCCTGTCTGTTCGTCTTCCCACCCAGCTCCTTATCGCAGCCGACCACCATCTCGATCCCGCCTTATACGACATCCATTCAACTTAGCAAAGGCTCAACAACTACTATAACCGTCACTGTGACGCAACTGACAATCACCTCACTGTATTACTCGAACTTGAATGTGTCCACCGGCCAAAATACCGGAACTCTCCATCCATACGTGTCTCTCGACGTACCCCCAGTTACGACCGTGATCGATGGGGAAACAAGAACACTTAGGTTGCCACCGTGGCCAGCCATCACACGTGGTCCGCCTGCAAGCTGGGGCTCTGAAAATCCTGGCTCGGGAAACCCTACCTCTGGAAGCCCTGGGCCCGGGGGGTCTGGATCGGAGACTTATGGAAATGGAACTTACTTCCCAGGGTTTCCACTCCCAACCGCACCCGACAACCCCCCATCGGAGACGATCCCAACGACTACCAAGCCTCCCTTCTCCATACCGACAACCAGAGACCCCACGATACCTGTGTGGCCTTACTTTGACCTCAAACCTGTTCCAACACCTGTCCCCGATGAGGGCGAAGATGACGATGACGAAGATGGGAAGTCCAAGAGTACTTGCAAACTTTGGTTCTTTTTTGTAAGCAATTGTTTTAGAAGGCAAAATAGTGTCCCAATGTCTCACGGTTGCTAATACATTTTCAGGTCTGCATCAGCTGGGGCGACGATTGGAATATTAACATTCAAGGTTGGGAGTGGGATTTCCCTGTTGGAATCTGGGGACCTGGTCCACCACCGATCGATCGCATAAGACTCCCCCGGGATTCACCATCAAAGGCTCGCTGCCTCCATGGCCTCGGATCACGTAAGTTGCATGTATTTCAAGGGCTGTCTCGTTTCAACCTTTCTTCGCGCCGCCCTCCGCTCCACATGATAGAAGGATCAAACTTAGGATCGGGAAATCGTATGCTGATGAATTTTACGTTTTGCAGGATTCCAGCTAAAGGTCCAATTGAGGCGCCGCCTAAACCAACCGACTGCACTCCGGCTGAAGCTTCGCTCTGCCTGACCACAACATCGTTTGCGACAACGGTAACTAGTGGGGAGACCCGTACAACTTCAAGTCAAGTCAAGTCAAGATGTGAAACAATAACAGGCTGCAACTTCCGCGATGTCGAGGCCACCAAGACTGTCGATGTTTGCACGCTACAGAAGAGGACACTGGAGATGACTGAATGGCTCAAGCCCACCGCAGGTCCACAGGGCGCGTTGCCGCTTATTAAGCGCACAACAATTCAGGCTCGGGCCGAACCAGACTGGAATACTTGCAACGAATCTCCTGGACCGGACGGTATACTCTGGCCCCAGGCTCGGGATGATGGAACCCAACAAGCCACAAGGGCTATTCTTGAGCGACGCAAGCTGGCCCTGGGCCATGACTACATTGAATTCAGGGCCAACGACCTGGATTTTACCGCCTTTTATTATGTCTACAACATGGGACCCGTAGCCTTAGCCTATTTCAATTCTGCCGAGGTGCCAAGTGTATGTCTCTCTGTCATCCCTTAACAGATCGTGGAGCGTTTTATGACACATATCGTTCTTACTGACCTCTCAGGTTTTACTTGCTTACTATCCGTCGAACCCATATCTACCTCCAGGCGTTTCTTTCAAGCGCGATGTGCCCGACGAGTCGAGCTTGAACGAGACTTACATGTTCGATGAGCCTACTTTCCAGGAGAGATCGACCTTCCAGACATGGAACGATCCTGTTAGGAAGTTGAATCGAGAAGAATCCGACAGTGAACTTGCGCATTCAGATGGTGAGGTAACCTTCGATGCTCCAAGTATAGACATCCGCGATAATGTAGAAATCCTCGATGTCACGCGAAATGTTACTGATCCTGTGCATTTCCTCGGGAAGAGGACGGTGAGAAATTGGTTCAATGCGGCATGGCATCTATCAATGGTAACTTGGCCGCCAACGATCCCGTTCAACGTCGCCAGAGACGTCCGTGATCATGGTAATGAAGCCCACGACCCCGATCACGATCCTGACCGGAATAAATACGCAATAACAGCCGACGACTCTTGGGGCCGAGGTCAAACAGTCTACATTATGGATTCAGGTTGGGATAGAACCGCGGCTGTAAGAAACTATTTTCGTTCATTTCCGTCTCCCTCATGACTTTCCCGGTCTTACAGTCCCGAATGTTGCTGACCCTGAGTTTACACAGGAATATTCTGCTAGGGCTGATGAACTGCCATTCAAAACTTATGGCAAGATGCCTGATCAGTCTAACCAGAAGGCTCACGGTACCCGGACGACTGCTTTCGCCGCTGGTGCCGCCCTCGGGATGGCAAAGAACGCTAGAGTCCGTTTTGCTCAAGTTCCTACTAAGGACCGTAACGACAAAACGCCAAGCGTAAACCAGGGTGAAATAGTTGAGCGATTTCTCGAGGCTCTGATAAACATTGCGAACGACGCTGCCACCCAACCCAAAAATACCTGCGTTGTCAATATGTCTTGGGGCATAACTCCAAGAACCCCAGTGGTACGTATCAAAACCTATTGTGTCGGTTCTCAGACCTGGACTTATTAGAAAGACCTATTTCCTTCCAGCGCTAACTGTTGCCGCAGTATGTGTATTTTTGATCCGCAAACGTGACCACTATTACCTGTGTAATGGTTATAATTCTAGAATGTATAAGAAATTGGACTGATAAATTTTGATATGACAGACAGAGGGCGTACTGGTCCATTTTTCGTAAGTCCATTTAATCTGATATATGCTTTCTATGTTAAAGCAGATCTTCGAGAGCTTACACTAATATGATATCTTAGTTTACCTGATGCAGGCAATGGAGAGCAAGTATGGCTGTGTTTTCGTCGCGGCTCCTGGCAATAGCGGCATGGAGGCAAGGCACTATCCCGCTCTCTTTTGGGACAGAGTTCCGGGCATGTTTGTAGCCGGCGCTGTCGATCTCCAGGGCTTCCCGTTTTCGGGGAATGCTGGGGAAGATATCATCAACATATATGCGCCAGGAGTCAAAGTGCCTCTCGGCGGTGGCAGCTGGGTTACTGGCACGTCTTATGGTATGTTCACCCATTCACTTCCCAATACTGACAGGCTTCTTCCTCTCTAATTGAGAACTTACAAATCTTGTTTAGCTGCCCCGATTGTGTCGGGCTTCGTCGCGTATCTTCGTGGACTCCCCCAGTACACTGGAGGAAGAGACCCGACCAGCATTCGGGCCAAGATCCAGGAGTGGGCTCGACCTATTTCTATCGACCCATTGTTACCAGACGCAGATACCACGTCGGGCTATAATATCCTCTGGAATGGCCAGCGTTTCGGAACCAATTGCGTATCGCTGACGAAGAGGAGCATTCTCGAGCGTCAGTTCGAGGGCGGGGATGAGGTAGATGAGAATGGAGGTTCGTGTCCTATACGGGGCAATCCTAGTAGCCCCGGCAACCCAGGCAACCCAGGCAACCCGAGCAACCCTGGCGGAGATGGGCCTCAAGGACCGCCAGTAGAGTATAAAAGCGGAGAGCCTGGCCCGATCTGCTCGACGAACTGCGGAAAGCTCTGTTCCGGCTTCTACTGTAATCCAACCCCCAGCGGCACGCCGCCTGACTTCACGCCACCGAGGACGACAACGAAGCCCACGCCCACGCCCGCCCCCACGGCGTGTACAGGCTTTTCGACGCTTCATACCACGACTATTTGCAACGGAGACCCGCGGGGCGGTTCCTGCAAGACATCGACGTTGTGCGAGGATGCCCTTCCAACCCTGCCTCCACACGAGACGCCCCCACCATTCCCATCAAACTGTGTGTCAACCGCGACGTGGACAAGCTGCGCGCTTGGAGTTCCCCCGGGAGTTTCCGCTTGTATCACCGGCTCGTCGTGCGCAGCGACATCGATGACACCTGATCCCACCCCTACACCAACCCCATCGACATGGTCGCCGCCTTATGGCTTACCCACACCACGCCCCATCCCCGATGCGTCCCCGTTCTGCATCGAGGACAATTGCGGGCTGTACCCGAGTATCATGGATGCCTGCGACAAAGCGGCTGAGGTATTCATCAAGTTCCCCGACGATTCTTACGGGACTGGGTATGTGACATTTGATTCCTTCATTATTTCTTGATACCTTCCCTACTATTAGTACAAGACGCTGACCATATATCCGCCTGGGTAGTGAGGATGACTTCGTTGGCTCATGTGTAGATGGCCATGACAAGTCGAATGGCAAGCCTGTGGGCTGCGCGTTGCAGTTTTTAGTCCGAGAAGGTCACCACACTATCTGTCATTTCACCGGGCAAGGCGCGGCGCAGTGGTACAGCAACCTCCGGTCATCGTGCGAGACTTGCGGGCTCTTGGAAAGTGAGGATACCGGTTGTACCTTGTTGGCGGAATTTGTGGAGACGTGCGACGGGGTTTTTGGGAAGCACAAACGCAGCCTTCAGTAAAGTCTTGTGTTCCCGCCTGCAAGAGGCTTGCGCTGCACTGTGAGAACGGATTTCCCAAAAAGGGTGAACAAGATTACGTGTTAATAGCAGTGTTAGGTAGAGAGTATGGGGAGACTTCAATCAATCAGTGTACCTATATGCAACTCCGCCAGGTATTTTGTTAAGACAGTAGGCCTGACAGCGAATCAACTAGGTAGGCGTCACGGAGACGGGGTGCAGGGTTGTGATAGAGAAGAGGTTTTGACTTTCCTTCTCTGCCACCCGGTAATACGTTTCGAAGACCTTGTAGAGAATGAGACAACGTAATCAAGATTCCACACAAATACACTCAACTATCAGCGAGTAAGCGCCTACATAAAGTCGTCAAGGGCAAGATGGTATAGCAGTAACCGTGAGTAAGTATAAGCCTTCAAAAGTCGTAGAAGTGTAGTTAGTGTTGACGGGTAGGTATGCACTCCACGGCAAATTCCGGTGACCTGAAACTTCAATATCATAAAAGGGGCAGAGCAGTGACTATGTTTTGTACGAGGGTGCCGAACAGATGGCGGATCTGTATTTCAGCTCTGGGGCAATTTATTTGGATTCTCACATTTCTACTACGTACAACACATTAGTAATAGGTATGATATGGGCAACAGGTCGAGTGTCCAGTTTAATCACCTACCTACTATATTGTACCTATTAGTCGTTTTATTGATGTACAACACTCTATTTTACTTTGTGATGCTTACCAGACTAGCTCTTACCTAGGTGTAAACTTGATCTATGAAAGGCATATACTTATACAAAGGGTGAGTTATAACCATTATTATTCATAGCAGGTAATCTAGCCGCGTTTGTCAGCCCTTGATTTCTTGGCGTAATTATCATTTTGATACATAGGTCATGCTACCAGTGGTGACAAGGAATCTGCGTAGTGCGCTACGAAATTAGAACCCGAATTGCCTAGTTCGACTTTTCTATAGTATATAGCTCAAAGCCTTTCATATCATACCCTCTAGCTCTCTCGAATAGTACCAGATATGTTAAGTTTGGGCCAACATATAACAACGCCTTGTACGCGACATGAAATTAAACCCATTCCAATATACTATTCTGCTAGGCCTGCTAAGGTCCTTGGCCTTCAGGTCCCTCATTTGACATGGTGGCTGACTTTAAGTCTATACATAATTAACATAGCCTTTGGTAGTCTTTGAGCCCGTCAATATGCCTCATACAAGCGAAGACTGTATAAACTCATGTTAAATAAGAGGTTTTCTATCTTGTTGAAGATCTTTCGCAAAGCATGCGCCCACAACTGTAGGCAATCCTAATGCTCTGCCATACATTCATGTGAGGTATTGGGTAGTCTTATCTAACAAAATGGACTATATCGACTTGATGAGTTAGGTAAGAAGTGATGACTTGGATTATGCACCCTTAAACACAAATATAAGTTCATGGGCTCTTTTGTTTCCGTTATCGGTTTCCGGTATGCAGAAAAGGAGATTCAATCCCAAACCCCTAGGCACATTTATCACGGAACTAATGAAGCCTAATTTCCGATATACAGTACGAACGAAGAGAAATTGTATATAAAGTTAAATAAGGGTGACAACATTATCGAACAAGTCTCACATCTCAGCTCCCCTATCACTTTGTGTTAGAAAAATGCCGAAGGTGTTTCTATGCCAAATTGGCCTCTTTTCGTGGGGCGAGATGGGATATTCGGCAGTACATGATTGTTCGGCGAAACTGAATAGATCCAGGGCGCCAAGCATCTGCTGGTCTGCAAAGCTAAAGCTGGATACACCATGACGTACATCTAAATTTAGCGTTCTAGTTTTGCAGATAAGATCTATAGAAGACAGCTCCAATCTCCACGCATCATGCATATTGTCATGTTCGTTTCCTTAACGATGATGAGGCAATGGTATATAGCTATATATATCAGTCCTCTAGCCACTGATTTCAGGGAGGGTCGGTGAGAAATCTACCCTTCTCAAAGCTCGCTGTTGTGATAGTTACCATCCCCTAGTACTAGCCGAAGCCCGAGAGCCTCAATGGGAGATTAGTGCTGAATGTCTATCCGAGCGGACAATTCCCGCACCTCTCCATCACCGGTGGCTGATTTCATATAGGTATATATTGACAGCCTGGGTGCATTGCCGTGCGGCCACGCCCGCACTTCGAGTCTCATCAAACTTATTGGTGGAGAAGAAAGGCCGAGATTTCCGCCGGGTTGGCTGAGTCATTCAGGAACACTGCGGGAATTGGTGTCGTTTGCCATCATCACGGTGAATTCTATCGTGATGAATAGCCCTGTAACTAGTGTGAGGTAGTCAGTTGATACCAATGGCTATATACTGGTAAAGCTAGCAGAGCTGTCGTTGCTAAATCGTAGATAGAGTTGAAGTGATTAGCTGTCCACTTCCAGATGCAAGCTGGATGTTTCTGGACAACTGGTCTATGTATTCTACATAAGGACCTTCTTGCTGCAATTTTGGATAGTGTGGCGGCAATGGCAGGAATCCATATTTCCAGACAAGGAATAATGATGTCTCTATGGCTTGGCGTATTTACCTTATGAGTGTCATTGGAAGGTTTAATAACCGGGTAAACGTGATACAGCCAGAAGGTGGCCCAGTAGCTCAGCCGATCAATCAGCGTGCAAAACGATGCCATGTCCGACTGAATATAGCAATCAAATCAATCAAGACATTGAAGGGACATATCCAGCCCAATAATTGGGCCAAGTTTGCCGGTTCGGCAGTTCAGACTTGCTTGGCTGCGAGGCGCCTGTCACGATGAGAATGACACCATATGAAAGTTTCCGCAAATTTTCTACTAAAACTCCCTGACCCATCGTTCCTTTTCTCTCGATTCAATTATAAAAAATAATTAAGCTACCAAATAATATTCTAGTTTACGCATCGGTCAGGTCTCACATCTCGAAGGCTCGCCCCAGAAAATTTCACGATGCAGCTGACAGCTCTCGCTGCTGCCGCTCTGCTCGCGCAGAATGCCGCGGCTCAGTTTAATATGCTTCGATTTGCATGCTCCCAGCTCGGTATGCTACACTTAGAGTTATCTTTCTCCAATCTTGCCGCTTTTAGGAACAGGACTTTCGATAACGAGAGTTGCGTGTATCGGAAGCATATGGCGCTATTTCAGCCAACGACCATTTCACCTCGAGAAATTTACTAACTCCGGCAAATCATAGTTGTTGATCGTGTTGACCCCCTTGTGAACCCTGGCATGAAATACACGCCGCATCTGCACCAGATTGTCGGTGGCAACTCGTTCAATGTCACCATGGATCCTAGTTCCCACGATCTAACAGCCTCCACCTGCACGTCTTGCTCGTTCAAGCAAGACAAATCCAACTACTGGACAGCCGTAATGTTCTACAAGGCAAGGAATGGCACCTACAAGCGTGTGCCACAGATCGGCAACGGAGGTCCTCAGGGCAGGCTCATCAACAAGGGTGGTCTTGATGTATACTACATTCCCAGTGGAAAGGTCACAGCCTTCAAAAAGGTATGCGATTCTTACTCCGCACACATGACATTCATTTAATCGCATTATAGGGTTTCCGCATGTTGGCTGGTAACGCCGCCAACACCGACCCCAGAAAGACACCTAAGGCTAATATTTGCCATCGTTGCTGGACTTCTTATACTGACAGCCCCTTTGTGGGTGGAGCTCCCTGCACCGGAAGCGACACCGTTGATATCCCTGCGTCGAAGTCCTGCAAGATGATCCGACAGACAATCATCTTCCCCACGTAAGTTCTTATATTATTCAAAAGTCATACTCAAGAAATTCGAGAATGCGGTAGAAATCGGGTACACCGTAGAAAGAAAAGTAAAAGAGAAGATGGTCGTAAGGACTAGGCTGATCCTTGAATCTGTATAGATGCTGGGATGGAAAGAACCTCGACAGCCCAGATCACCAGAGTCACGTTGCCTATAGCTCCGGATCCGGTGCCACCGGCGGCGGTGCCTGCCCGTCAACACACCCCGTCAAGCTTCCTCAGATTATGTACGAGCTGATGTGGGATACTCACCAATTCGCGGACTCGTCAGATTTCCCCACCGACGGTTCTAACCCCTACATCTACAGCATGAACGTTGGGTAAGACAGCCCCATATTAGAAACCCGTAGGATAGCGACAGCATTTCGGAGAAAGCTAATATACGTATCTAGCGGTTCCGCAGCGCACGGCGACTACCTCTTTGGCTGGGAGGGTGACACACTTCAGAAGGCCATGGACAGCCAATGTAACCTCAACACTGATTGCCCCAGGGCTGGCATCACGGCTCAGCCCGAGTCGCAGTACAGCGCTTGCACAGTGAAGCAGCAGGCTCCGGAGGAGGTAGAGGGCTGTAAGTTGCAATAAAACAACCCCTTTCCTTGGACTGTCAAGGATACGGCAAGGAACGACAATGAGGAAAAGCTGACACAACGGAATTATAGGGTTGAAAGCTCTCCCCCTGGGAGAGATGGCGATCAAGGCTTGAAAGCCCAACAAGCAAGCTTCCTATTCACTCGCAAGATTGGTTCGACCAAAGAGGCTATGGATCCTGTGAATTATTGTTCATCGATAACCCCAATACCTGACCCGGGGGGCTCTGAATGGAAGTGCACTTTATTGGTTTCCGTTTTCTTAGCTATTTGATAGTAAGATTGAAGCTCAATTTGACCAACTTCCACGTATCTAATATCTCAACATACTTAGAAGCCTTTTTTGCTGTAGTCATTTGAACTTTAGCATTATCATATTCAAAATACTTACAAGAGAGCGTGCGGTTTGAATCCCTTGAGATGAGTATCAATCTGAAGATATGTATATGCAATTTTTACTGCACCTGCTCGATTACAGTTTAGAGGCCTTATTTAAGGGCCAGTTATAGCATATCCGAATATCTTACCAATACCAATCCGCTGGGTAGTGTAGGAGTGCATGAAAGCCATGACGTATAGTTGGAGAGCACTTGCTCAGTATCGTAAACTCTTCGGTCTGTATGCTCGACTAAGCACATGACAACTTCTAGAGCTTCTTATCTAACAAGGGCTATGCATCAGTCGAGTCGTTACTGTTTTGCAGCGCTGTATCGCAGCTGTCGCGCCTGATGTTATACCTGTTATCGCACTAAAGAAATCTGAATTCCCCTTCTCTTAGCCTGTCATACGATGTACCCATGAAGAAGGTTGAAGTAGGTGCTACGTCATTTCTATTGCGTATCAACTCTGACGATGAAGTTACAGTTCTCCCTTTGCGCCGTCACTCCATTTATTTCTCGAAATATTCAATCTCAAGCATTCTTCTGTACGAGTGTAGCAAAATCAGTGTTTCCGCCGGTCGCAAAATCATGGTCCCAATAGTTGAAGGTGTCATGAACAGTAAGTGTGGTAGCGGCCGATGAGCTCGGCGGCTTGGTCTTGGAATAAGCGAAGGCCATACGATTGCTACCACTCGGGTTTAGGGTTTTAACATTTGAACCGGTGGTGGTGAAGGAGCTGCATCCACTGCATTTGGCTGTGACTTGCCAATGCGTTCCGTTGACCCTGGAACCAGCCTTCAGAATCTGCACCGTTGCTCCGGTGTAAACTTGAGGTTGTGTCCGTACACTACAATCACGTCAGCTTCTGTATGTAAAAATATATACTACCCAAATATCCTATAGTGAGCCTACCTAGTGCGCCGGACGGATAATACAGGTGTAATCCCGTATGCCCAGCCGATAGTCAATGGGTTATTGATCATTGACGCTCCCCAGGCCAGACCAGTCCAACCGACCGCATTCGGGGCGATGATTTGGAAAACAATATCGTAGTTTGACGGAGCAGGGACGGGCACTGCGACGCGGAACGTGATAGACTGACCGATCACGAATGCCGCCTGGTACTCCGAAAACGTGAAGCCTGTCAGAGAGTCACGGACGAGAGTTGTATCTGCAGCAAGCCCTTCGGATGCTGATGACGATGTAAGCAATATTTTACTGGTGCCTCTAAGCGTTCTTCGGCATGATACGTACCACTCCCTAACAACGCCGCTAGGTAGGATAGGCCGAGATTCCAGCGCATTCTGGCGTCTGAATAATGACACTGAGATGTAGAATTGTATAATACCGTGTGATAACGAGCGCACGGGCTGTATTCTAAGCCTGAAGTTGGTACAAGACGTACGAATTGAAAGGGACGGACTGTCAGTACAATTTCGTGGGTAGAAGCTTGCTGGGAAAGACAGGAGCTCGCATGCGCAGATAGTCAGGTAGGACACCGAAAATTAAATACAACTCGCTTATCGTGAGGCCCTGGACGTGCGGAAGACAGCCGGAGCATCACGTCAAAAATGCGAAATTTCATCGATGGCTGTTGCATAGGCGCGGACTATCACGGCTATTACTTGGCAAGCCAGCAGAGTCATAGCGCGGATTCCTCGAGCTAGCCTGTTTGTCATGCTGGCTCCGTGGGAGATAAAGCCATTCTTGGGGGCACGGAGCGGCCAGAACTGCGAAAGAGATGATCTCTTAGGATGGGCGGCCAATATTGCCATTGGGATGGTAGCTGGGCCCCGTGGGACGTGACTCTGTGCGAATCCATTTTCTATTTAGCCGTATATTGGCTCAGTAGGCCCAGGGCCAGGGTAAACGGCTTTGAGTTCCCTATTCGCACAAATTACGCCATATACTATGAATAGCGGGCCAATTGCAATTATCCCAATCGTGATTTTCACAGATTTTGAATGACGACCGTGGCATTTGCTTGCCTCTGGTACCTCAGCTTGGCTCCCCACGGCTTGGCACCAGCAGTCTACTCTCACAGGATTGTGTACCT
Source organism: Xylaria bambusicola (assembly GCF_022495145.1). Lineage (NCBI taxonomy): Eukaryota > Fungi > Ascomycota > Sordariomycetes > Xylariales > Xylariaceae > Xylaria > Xylaria bambusicola. The sequence continues at coordinate 145,849 of NW_025953627.1, read as the reverse complement.
ACAGATGGATGGATTCCTGACAGATTTTCTCGTCGGGATTGGTGGAAGTCATGAGGTCAATTCAGCAATCACAAGCGGCGGGGTGAGCTTCGTCCCGACGAGAGTGGTACATACGCCGTGTGTCCCACCATCAAAGATAGTCTTGTCCAGCTATGGAGCGCGACGGTGCGGACGCTGTGCTACACTTGGCGATGAAAATATATTGACTGCATGCTTGGTTTTCCCAATATTCATTGTGATCATGTGCAGTGATAGGTTGCTCTAGATTTCGCTTCGCAAAGGAAGGGGCTACGAGTCTAGACACCTTTGCCATGTCATCATTTCTTACGCGACATCAACGGAACCGAAGAATCTAATTTCTAGTGCACGAAGCCAGGAATAGTAGCTCTTTATCGAGATACACTCGATGCCTAATATGCTATACTGTACGTCAAGCTGGGCTCAGCATAACTCATATGTCATGATCTGCATTGCTATAAGAATGACATGTGAAACTAGACGATTGTACAAGAGACACAGATACACTTCTTTTCTTGTGGTATGACCGTGGTTGATGACCAAACCTAAGACTATAGGCATGAGTAACTGCAAGGTTACGGGCGATTATCGCCTCATAGGCATATCTCTAGACGTAGCTCTGAAGTTGAATATCACGACATAACCTGAACACCAGAGCACTATGATGAGACTCGATGAAGATCTTCACAAATGGTTGACAACTAGAGTCTGTATCGGAAACCAAAAGTATCCCAATCGGTAACATCCTCATAGTCCCCAGGCCGTAATCTTAGCTCCCCAACGGCGCCATGTCCATGCCTAAGATCGACGACTTTGCCATCAGCCACAGCGCCTGAGGCTCCATCACTCCCCTCAACACCCTCCCTTCTCCGCCTCAGCCTATTTACAAAGGCCAAATAAGCCCTTAGCCCCAAAGCGAATCCCACAACAAGCGAATAACAAATCAAGATAGCGCGGAACGCGGTGTCGTAGGTCGGCGCCTCGGCGTTGATGAAGAGCTGTGGGCCGGCGATATTTCCCGCACAATAGGCAATAAACAACAGGGCCGTCATAGTCATTTTCTTGGTGACGCCACGGAAGTTAGACTGCACAAGGGACAAGAGAAGCGGGAGGGCCGCGGGCCCCGTGGCGAGGAGGAAATATCCAAAGAGTGAAACGCCATGAGGGATAGCTGCGCGGGTGGAAATGAGCGCAGACCCGACGATGGGCGGAAGCACGACTAGGGCGATCAAGATGCAGTTTAAGGATCGACTTGGTATGCGATGTCAGTTAATGCTCGTATCTACTATTCAAAAACATTAAAGCAAAAAAGAAAAAGTCTCAAGGGTTGTGAAATCAAGACACTCACAAACGCCCAGCTACCCAGCCCGTTCCCGAAATGGCTGCAATGCTAAGAAATGAGTACGGGATATTGATCAGCGTCGACTGAAGAGACGAGAAACCGAACGATTTGATGACGATATTGGCAAAGTTTTGTGTACCGCCATTCGGGATCTGACAGAGCAGGGCCAAGGACCATATGATCCAAGTCTTCGGATCGATGAGACACTCACGCATCTGCTTCCATTGCCAGCTCGTCTTCGCCGTAGATCCAAGTCCCGCGACGACGACGCGATCGACCGCCCACTTCCTCTCCTTGGGGCTAAGGAACTTCGCATTGGCAATAGAATTCGGTAGAAACAGCAATAGGACTGCTCCGAGGAGAAACGTCGACGCGCCGAGGACGATGAACATCCAGCGCCAAGGCCCGATGTGGTCACGAACGTGGCCAAGACCGTACGCAAGAAGCGACGAGACGATCCCGCCGACCGAGTTCCCCGCGAACCAAATCCCCGTTCTCGTGGGGATCTCGTCGCGCGTGTACCAAGTGCTCGTGATGAAGACGAGGGCGGGCGACACCGAGGCCTCAGCGACGCCGAGCAGGAACCGCAAAACAAACAACGCGCCAAAACTATGCGAAACAGCCGTGAGCGCTACCACCGCGCCCCAGAAGAGCGTGTTGGCGCCCAGGTAGCGGGCCACAGGGAGGCGAGCAACGAGGAGGGTCGCGGGGTACGTCGCGACGAGGTATCCGAAGTAGAAGGCGCTCGAGACCCAGGAGTACTGGTTGTCCTCGAGGCCGTTGTCTTCGCGCAGGCCGAAGACCGAGGCCGAGGATAGAATGGTTTTGTCCATGAAGTTGAACATGTAGGTGACGAAGAGGAGGGGCAGCATGTGGGCGTCGATGCGGCGAACGATTCTAGCATCGTCTATCCCGCCTCCTCCTTGCTGCTGGCCTGCTTCTTCGTTTCCGTGACCATTTCCCATTTCCGCACCTTGCGAAGCCGAATGCAAAGAGGAAGGAAGGAGACCCGTTGTGCTGTCAGTCGAGAGTCGAGAGCCGACTTCTTGCTCAGCGCTATCTGCCATGATGCGGGCGTTTGGTGTATCCACATGCGCCTCCTGTATCTAGACCGAACTATGTAACATTAGCTGCCATGTGATCTTGCTGTGATCTCTATCTGTGCATTCCAACCTCCGATGACGGGTCCAAGTAGATCTTCACCGTGGCGTGTAGATAAGCAGGATCCCTGTAGACGGAGTGGAGCTTGCGCTCATCTCAGACATGAATTGTACTCCTCTCATGTCAGGAAATGAATAATACGAAATTCAGCACTTTACTTTCACGTACATTCACCGTACATTCACCATTTTCTAAGGTCACATCAGCAGGCTAAGTCTCGTAATTCACAAAGCGGATAGTTTTATCGACAAATTCAATGCTTATACACTCGTTTGAAAAACAAAACACCCCCAATGAACTTGACGTACAATTCAAACGCCGTACTCCTCATGGCCCTGGTATCATTGTCTCGGTTCACATCGTTACCCTCTCCCACTGAAACATATACATCATGGTTACTAAGCTGTTGATTGCACTACCTTGTAACCCTCGCTAATCACTTTGTTGATATCTTCATTTTTGTGCTGCAGCAAGCCCAGGGCGTAGGCGACATCGTTCCACTGACGCTCTGTCTCGCATCGAGGTAGACGCGCTGCCAGTTTATCGGCCAATTGTCTGGCATGTTTATCCTACAATCATATGTTAGCTTCAACCCTGGAATCAAGGAAGAAATGAACCTACCTTTTCAACAAAACCAAGCAGGAATTTGATGATTCTCTTGAACGGCTCCTCGTCCATCTGGCCAGCCGAAAGAAGACTGAACATGTCGACAAAGTGATTGTATACGGCATTGTCCTTAGTGCTGAGCTCGGTGAAGAACATACGGGCAAGATCAGCGATCCTCTTGTCCTCGTCTTCGAGGCACTTTGCCATCTCGCCTAACTGACCCTTGACCTTGACCTGACCTGCCAGAATGAGGAAGGTGAGCGTCATGAGACATGTTCTCTTAACCGAGAGATCGCTATCAGCAAGGCGGCGGTACAAGAAGTCCGTATTTTCATCAATGAGATGATTGAAGCAAACAGCCATATCGCCGAGGGCGATAACAACATTAGATCGGACGGTGGGATTGGGCGATCTCTCCATGATAGTGATGAGCAATGGCAGATGTGCCTCGCAGTATTCACTGCTGACGCACATCAGCTTGGCAAGGCACAAGGTGGCGGCTGCCTGAAGACTCTTGTCTTTGTAAATATCACTCCGTGAGCAGATCTCTGCTACCATGGGACCATAGTTGGACAAAAGGGATTGGGGACCAAACAGCAGCTCACGCTCACGAATATGAGCCATGGCTTCAGTGAAGTCATCTTCCGTTGTTCCGCCAATCAAGTCCAGCTCATCTCCTGCTTCCTCTGGCGCCGGCGCTGCTGCAGCGCTCTTGCCCCTTCGGCCTGTAGATGCTCGAGGTTCGTCTGGCTTTGATGTCTCCTTTTCTTTCTCCTGTTTTCTCCGCTTGAAGTCTAGTTCACAGAGCTCTAGATGCACAATTTGCTTAATCGCTACATGTCCTACAACGAATAGCAGTTGCGACAAGGCAATAGCTGCCTTTTCCTTGGGCTCAGCCAGCGGTTCGGGTGGAGGTTGATTGATGGTTTGTGTAGGTGCGTCAAGAGACATGGTATTGAAATTTTGTGTCATCCCATGAGCACCCGTTACCGTCATCGTAGCATCGTCTCGCGACCCCGGCCGAGACGCTGGTGGGGTTTTCTGCTGAGCGGCAAAAACAACTTTAGTTCGCCGCCGAATGATATCGGTACATAGGATATCAGGATGCTTCGCGAGCGCATAGATAGCGTTAATAGCTTGTTCAGCCACGCCAAACCACTCCTTACTCTCACTCGGCACTTCAGTAATAGCGGCGAGTTTAGCCAATACAGCGTGCTCATTTGGAAGTCGACTGAAGGTGACTGACGAGTCCTTTGCCTGTCGGCCCGTCGGGTTCAATCTCCGTAACGCAATACAAGTGTATTTGGCAAGCTGGAGATCGGCTCGGCCATGAGATCCCAAGCCAAATCGCAGCATGGTTTCCATCTCTCCTACCACAATCTCAGGCGATGCGGTCGCAAGCATACCCAATACAATGATGGCACCTCTTCGCTGAGATCGTGATATCTCTCGCTTCTGAAATCCATATACACCCCACAGTTTTGTGACGACCCTGTCGGAAATCATGCCTTGTTTCATCATGGTAGCAAGCACTTGTTCTAGGCTTGTCAACTCGGCAGGCGTGGTGCCAGAGGTGAGACTAATCATGTTTCTTGCAATGTATATAGCAGCGTCGTTGGGACTAAAGTGATCCGGTGCTTCGAAAAACAGGCGTTTATAACAATCGATGAGATGGGTCTGCACGCCCTTGCCTTCATCACTATTGCCTTTGGTCCAAATCAGGCGCATCATTCGTCGGATGCCGACCATGTTGTCCTCAATATTATACGCATTTCCAATCTCAAAGTAGTCCATCGCCTCGATAACTTCAGACTTGTTCTTCGAACCGAGGAGTTGAACGATGACGCCCGTAGCCTCATGCAAGACCTCGATGAATTTGAGAGCATCAGTGTAGTAGCGTTTCGTAAGCGTCAATTTTTCAATTGCCTCCGATGTCGCGGCATCTTGTTGTGCCTTTTGAACAGCCGCAGCCTTCTCTTCTTCAGACATCTCCGTAGGCTTCTGTGGTGACTCCATGATCTGGGTTGGCTCGTCTACGAGTGCGGTTTGATCGGCCCTGTCCTCGCCCAAGCCTGGTTCACCTGCTGGTGGTTGCAGTGCATTGAGCTCAGCATCGACCTTGTCTAAACGTTCCTGCCAGTCTTTCCGAGCAAGCTGCGCACCGTGCAAGACGGTGAATGGGTGAGTCTTGATCAAAGTCCCCAGTAGCTTGACTGCATTTCTTCTGACATGGCTACTTTTGTCTTCTAAGCTTCGACACGCGAGCTCAGCGGCTTTTTGTCTCCGTTTGGGGAACTTTTGTTGTAGATCACACAATTTGACATACACTTGCATCACTCGGCACCGACAGTAAGGGTTGATATCCAGAAACCGCTCTTCCAGCACATCGAAGAAGGCATTCAACTGAGACTTGTGGTTGTCACTGCGTTCCTCTTGATTGCTAAGATGGGCTATCATGTTACCGCAGACCTCAATCAACGAACTGCGCAGTGTGTGCGACTACAGAAGGTTAGTGAGGAAGTCCAAGATATCAGGGTATGGCATTACTGACCTCGCTGTCTAGCTGTTTAGCAAGCATAGTCATTTGCTTGATCACCAATCTTGGAACGAGTTCAGAGAGCTTGGCAATAAAAGTCGATACGGACTTAGGTCCCTTCGTGTCATTGGAGTTGAATTCTTTGTTGCCGATCTCCTTCAGAATTTCTTCGGCAAGTTGAGGATAATCGTATTGCTCTGATAGAATGTGAAGAAACTCCGCCATAGGTTCGGATAGATGCTCGAAATATGTCAGATTCTGGACAATAGAGATCTGAGCGGCTATGGCAGTGTCAGCGATTACTAGGAGTGTTTCAGGTTCCGTTTTTTCTGCTAAGACCTACCGTAGCCATGACCGTGGTGCTTAACCGCAATACAGAGGACTTTAAAAGCATGCATCCTGATGGCTGTACTTTTCACTCTCTGCTCGCTTTCGAGTACCATATACACTGGGCGAGTAAGTAGACCGACAAAGGTGTCGCGTTCGCTCGTAGTTAGGAAGAGCTTGCCCAGCTTCAATTTCATGACTTTTGACATGACATCTAGGGCAGACTGGAGCTGCGCGGCACTGTCCCAATGATCGTCACCCTGTCGGCTGGCAGCAGCCTTGGACTTGGCGCCCTTACCTCTGGCGCGTGCCACGGGGGCAGCTGATGACTTCTCGGCGGCCTTGGTCTCGACGCAGGCCATAGTCCATTGGATGAGAAAGCCATAGATTTCGAGCAGCGATTTGTGATGAGCTAGTACGTCCTGTTCGTCCGGGGTTTCAAGATCATGGGCGATTGCGTCAGCCTCGGCGGCGAGACCGCTCATGACCAGATCGAATATCTTGCTGAGGGCATGTGTCGGTAGAAACTGGGTGTATCTGGATTGCACGAACAACTTAGAAACTGGTTCCCGGATCGTCTCACTTGAGGCAGCAGCAGTGTCGGATGAAGAAAACCGCGACTCCTGCGATTCTTGGGAGGATTCTTGGGAGGGTGGGTGGAGGGAGGTGGGAGCGCACTTGAGAAGAAATTGCAGCGAGTCAAAGTAGGCGCTGCGTGTTATCGCATCGGGATTGTCGGCGACAGCGTCTATGATGGGGTTGAGGACGGGGTTTATGAGGGCGATATTAGACAGAGACTCCGGGTCGGATTCACAGTCAAGAAGGGCGCCGTCGGCTTCGGGAGTCGCGATGGAGGCGGGGTCGCTCATGTAATGCTTGAGGGCATCGTTGATGTCGAAATTGATCGACTCCATGATGGGCGAAGAAGAGGGTGTTGTCTTTCTCCCCCCTCAGAGAGCAAGGAGCGTAGGTATTATGTTAATCGACAGGTATAATACCAGGACAAAAGCACACCGGTGTGTTGGGCACGTAGGTGCGGCCAACCAGAAGTAAACAATTATTAGGCAGCGAGTAATGCTACGTAGAAACACCGATAAGGCACTTGCAATATAGGAACCGTACTTTACGGACTCCAGATCTGTTTGGAATTAACATGAGTGTGAGGATAACAAATCGAGCAAAAAGCGAAACCAGAAAATATCAGTGATGCGACAGTGACCTTGGGCGATGGTGGGTGTGTGCGAGTGAGCGGTCACTATTCCAAGGGTAACTGCTATCTAGGTACCTACTTAAGTAGGTAGGTACCTAGGTAGCCAGCCAATCATTGTCACGGGATGTGGTCTGTTAGTGGGTCGGCTAGTGGTTTTCTCACAGGCGGGGAAGGAGCGAGCCCCTCGGCAACGGTTTGTTTTTGTTGTCTTTGCGACGCGACGCCGGCTCCAAACCGCCGCTGCCCCACTACGTCCACCCCACTTTCCCCCGCCAAACCGCTAAGCCAAAGCCCCGGGGGCGTCAGCCGGAACTCGCACAGTATGAACACTAGTACCTATTCCGTAGAGTCCACCAGAATGCAGCACTCTTGGAGATACCTAGGTACCTACCTCGCCTGCCTAGGTAGGTAGTCAACGCTTAGAGCACAGTGAGGATTTCACAGTCCATCGCTTAGAGCACCACTCTTCTAGGTACTCTGTAGGTAAGTATCTAGACGCGTCTAATGGATCAAGGATGCGTCCTTGGTGTTCAATTGCTGTTATTGCTGGTTGGAATTTGCCTTGACCCTTACCAGAGCTATTGAGCGATAAAATTGAATTCATTTGATTGCTGACTTCACTTTACTCACTACTAGCGACAACTCCACAAGAGGAATTTGTCTTTTCTTCAAGCGTTCTCTTCAAGCTAGGTATTCGAACTGGTGTTCCCTAACCCATCCTGAGTAAGCCACTTGTTGAAGAGTCTCTGTCTTCTTCAGCTCACTGCGCCTCTTTATACATTCAGTATCTGCCATAATCCACCACACCGACTAGTTTGACTTCCCCTTGGTGACATTTGAGAGGACCAGCAAAGTCGGAATTGCACTCCTTGGAAGGATAGGAAGGGGAGGAGTGGGTAGCGAAGGGGGGAAAGGGTTTTTGTCCTTGTCTCGGCACCACCAACAGCCATGTTCGCCCATGTTGCGTCGCATGATGCTTCAGAACAACATAGCCACACAATGGAAAAACGATCTTTCCACATACACGAGGATAATCTCGCTTTAGACCACATGTTGGGAGAGCAAGAGCAGGACGAGCTAGCGCGATCGCAATCAGAATCACAGTCACAGACTCAACGGGCTGAAGATGACTACGACGAACACGAACCAGAGCCTGACGACGACGACGACGCCGATGGAGGAGCAATAGAAGACAAAGAGAACGACGACCATGACGAGGACGCGTCCGAGTCATCCGAAGACGATGAGTCAATAGACGTGACAGTACAACAAGACATGGAGAAACTACAGCAGACCTTCCCTCATTTTCGAGATGGCTATCGCTTAATCAAGCGCATTGGTGAAGGTACGCAACGGCCATACGTGCTCTATACGGAGTGCTACCGTAATATCTGCCAACTCTGTAGCTAACCGTGTCTGCTCCCTTCCTCCAGGTACATTCTCAACCGTGTATAAGGCCGAGGATATACGTTATCACGACTACATAAACAGCTGGGACATCGACGCCGACGAGAGTCAATGGACACCGCCACCTCTCAAATCCTCTGCTACTCATAACAATTCTACCTCCCGCCCCCCTCGTCGAAGAAAGTTTGTTGCCATCAAAAAGATCTATGTAACATCCTCGCCTGCTCGCATTCTCAACGAGCTCGATCTCCTTCACGACCTCCGGGAATCACCATCTGTCTGTCCCCTTATCACCGCACTGCGCGAATCGGATCAAGTCCTCATTGTTCTTCCTTACTTTCGCCATCAAGACTTCCGGAAATACTATCCAAAGATGAATATTTACGACACGCGTGTATACCTGAGATCTCTTTTCATGGCTCTCGCGGCTGTACATGAGAGAGGGATCGTCCATCGTGACATAAAACCGACGAACTTCCTCTATGATCCGGACAAGAAGCGCGGTGTGCTAGTAGATTTCGGACTGGCCGAGCGAGAAGGCACCGATAGCAAGCCATGCCTCTGTCATGAAGACCGCCAGGTTCGTAAACACCGCCTACAGCATTCAGTGGCCTTCAATTCGATACAGACCGGAGCACAGCCCGGATATCCTAAGGTAGACACGCGACCATCTCGCCGGGCCAACAGAGCGGGCACTCGCGGCTTCCGCGCTCCCGAAGTGCTCTTCAAATGCACAGAGCAAACCACCAAGATTGACATCTGGTCCGCGGGTGTGATCCTGCTCACGATTCTCTGCAAACGCTTCCCCTTCTTCAACAGCGCAGACGACATCGAGGCCATGATCGAAATCGCAACCATCTTCGGCAGCAAGCGGATGAAACTAGCGGGGCAGCTACATGGCTGCATGTTCGACACGACCATACCCACCATCAGCAGCCAGGGTTTTTCATTCGAGAAGATCATGCTGTGGAGCACCTGCAGGAGTGACGGCGGGAAGGATGGGACCGCCAACACCCTGACCCCGGAAGAGAAGGAAGCCATTGAGTTCCTGACGCGATGCATGGATTTGGACCCCGGGAGGAGAATAAGTGCCGAGGAGGCGCTGCAGCATCCTTTCTTGCAGGTCGATGAAGAGCCTGAGCCTGAGCTAGATGCGGAGGAGGTAATGATGTTATGATGGCAGCGGAGGACTTAATGAACGGTGAAGATACCCATGTACAATGTATTGATAATTCAACAGACAGTTGCACGCTACGGCGACGCCTACAATATGAACTACAACAGCAACACTGATTCATGACTTTGGGTTACTCCTTTCTCCCCAAATGATTTTGTCTTATATCGAAATCTTGAGTTTACAAACACACGCATATATATACCCTAATTATATATGTAAGTAAACTCTGGGATTGTTAACAACCTAGTCGTTTCCTTCATCATGTTGGAAAGCCAGACATAAATTCCGGTTTATTTAATGACCAGTCGAAGTATAAAGTCATCACAAAGTTGGACCAAATAGCCCGCGGTAAACCGTCATTGTCCATGAAAAGAGTCTCGAAGGATATGCTATAGATGCCCAGGTAGGTAAATATTGAGCAAATTCCTCAAGCAAGACATACAGATGGTTCATACCTAAAGCTTGGCGAAGCGTCTTGAGAGTTTAGCATGCCGAGCTAATATTATATACATACGATTACATTCAGAAAGAACCAAAAGTTTGATTGCTCGTTGATGACGAAAGAATTATACGGCATCATCCACGTCTAGCATCACCGCATCACTGCCAGAGACACAGCTTCCCACTACTATTAGCGCCCGCGACCCAATTATGCACGGGGTGGAATTCAGCAACAGCAGGCACAGCAGTGATCCCCTCGCCATCCAATTGGGCAAGCTGGGTGCCTGCGGCATCGTAAACGTCGACAAATCTATTCATGTTCGCAATGGCGAACTTCTGAATTCCATCGGCGGGCTTTGTCTGCCACTTGGGTTTGAGTATGGTGACCCAGCGACCCGTTTGATTGTTATGTGCAATCTTCACTGCGGGCTCCATTTCCTTGTCGGGTATATCGTGTCCTGGTTTCCACGCTTTCGCTCCCGAAAAGTCGTAGATTTTCACCGTGTCGTCGTACGAGGACGTGGCGATGTGACCGCTGCTGCTCCACGATGCATGGGAAACAGACAGTCGCGATGTGTGCTCGCCTAAAAGGGAAGGGTGTCGCAGATCTCCCTTTCCCTTGATCATTCGAAGATCCCATATTTTGAGAGTTCGGTCGAGGGAGGCTGTCGCAACAAGATGTGGTAAGGATGGATTCAAGGAAAAGCCACCAATCTTATTGTCTGTCAGGCCCCAGATCTCGGCCTTTTTCTTCTCTCGTCTGTCGATGCGACCCAGTGAACCCTCGAGCGTCGAGAAAATTATTATATCCTTTGCCTCGACAGACATGTCTATACAAGAAATTCCAAGTTCGTCTTCATCCGCGTCAGGAGCCCATAGCTGCGTGCTAATCTGCGACACTAGGTCCAGACATCGTATTGAGCTGTCGTAAGAGCTTGTGATGACGGAGTTCTGATCAAACATTGGGACCTTTATTGACGTGATTGTACGGTTGTGGACCTCAAAAGCACCGATTACTGGCAACGGGACATCAAAGTCTTCATCCTCATCCTCAGGATAGTTGGGTGTCTCTTGAGAGCCGTCAAAAAACCCCAAAGTACCCTTCTTATCACCTGCGAGTACCATAGGTTTATCTAGTATGGGATGGAAGGTAAGAGCATATACTCTTTCAGGTGTGATTTTAATATCTGTATATCAGTCTTAGCAGCGTTCCAGACACGAGTACCGATAACTACTGAGGTTGGAAACTCACCATTTGGCTGCCAGCCTCCAAATAACGTCAGATCGTTCATGTCCTGTCGTAAAGATTTCAGCTTTTCCTCGCTCGTTTCTCTAATATCCTCGTCGGTAAATGTTCGAACGCCAGGCTGTGCTCCTTGCGCAAAGCTGACAAGTGCGTCGGTATTAGACCATCTCTTGCCTTCGACCTGAAGCTTGGAGAGCTGAAGGTCTCCATTCGTACGAACCCGTTTGGGTTCTCTGTCCTTCAACTCGACTGGTATGTCTTCCAGCTTAACTAAAGTGTCTTTAGACTCAGCATTGGCACCAGCCAGTCGGGCGCTCTGCCGAACCGGCATGACCCGAGTCCGGACAGCAGGTTCTGTAGTTTTCCGCTTGCGCGGCGCAACAGGTCTGGGAGGTGGCGCAGCGGCCTTCTTCATCTTAGCGCCGAGGTCGGCAGTATCTTTAAGAAGCTTCGCGTTGTTTGCGACATTCTCCCGCCTCCGGGCCTCGAAGGCGCTCAGTTTTCCAGGCGGCATTGCGAAAGGTCTGTGTCGAGCGGTAATGGTGTGGTGGTTGGATAAGAACGAGGAGAGGGGAAGCGATGTGCTCCAATTGAATTACTTTTTCTATTTTTCGAAACAGTGAGTTGGGAAAGGACGATTTGGCACGGAATCAGCTGGAGAGAAGAAAGACGGTGGATGTTTATGATGGAAGTTTGTGTCCTTCGCGCAACTCTTTACTTTATGCCAAGAATTGCGAGCGAGGCGACGAGTTATGAGGAAGGAAAGAGGAAATGTAACAGGTTCGTTTGTGTTATGATCAAAAGTTGAAAATCGGTACTCCTTCAAAAAGGAATCGAAACTGACAGTGAAGTTATACCAGTATGGGTTGGAGTGGCACTTGCGGATCTTCTTGAAAGGAAGAGGACGGATGACGATGACAACGACGATGACGATGGTGGTTCGCGATTGCTAAAATCAATTAACGCGAAGTCATACCTTTTCGCGTCGATGCGGGTCCTACCGTATCTGCGATTTTGATTGCGCGGGCACAGGCAGCAATTGCCCCCTGTAAGTACCTATGTACCTACCTGCCCTTCCGTAGAGGCCCCCACTAAAAATTTAGAGTCCCGGATCTTCACGAAAATTTCAATAGCTTCTTGAGTCGAGAACTTCGACTTCAGTTTCCTGGTCATTTCCCAGTCTGGTCTTATATTCATCACTATATATGCCGTATTTAGATTTCTTGTCCAATCTTGTTCTCCGCTACTCAACCTACTGTCCTCATAGCTTAATACCTACCGCTGCATCTCCCTAATCCTTTGACGGTGTGTCCCGACATTCCATCAGATGTCTTTCACTTTGATGCCATTCCTCTACCAGACGAGGACCATTCTTCGCATTCCTGCGACATGCCGCGCGGCTACCAGAACTGTCCAATCTTTTCATACGACCGCCCGATGCTCAAAGGATAAGTCTATACCCTTTGATTATGAGCTCGGCCCTCCGAACGAAGACACCCCCGCCACCGAAGTTCCTGTAACACATCGAGGCACTATCACCCCTTCTGAGCGCCGGGTATTTGAGCGCATCTTTGCCGACATTAACGCTCGGGGTCTGAAGCCTGCTATCAATGACGACGACGATGTGCTTGTGTCCAACGCAACCACCAACCGGTCTGCTAGGCTCATCATGGAACAGGCTGCCTACGACGCTGGTCAATCCAACCCATCCACTGTAGTCGCCCCAGCTATTCTTTCGGGGGCTGCTAAAGATCGCGCCAAAGCCCTCTTCCGTTTTCCAGCGCCACTCCGCGGCGCTACTAATGATGTTTTTGAAACCATCAAGCACCAAGCCTTGAAGTCAAAGCGCGACAACGACGTTAGCTACAACGATAGAGCTACGAATGCTGAGGAGGCAGACTTCATTGACGACGACTTCAAGGCGCCCGCTCATAGTTTCGCACGTGTTCTCGAGCTCGAAACTAAACGAAGTCCTGAGAGAACTCGTATCGAAGGCTTAATCACCTCGGCCACTTCAGATTTTGAACTATGGGATGTTCTAGAAAAGGAAGTCTTCACTATGCCTGCCCGTCTAGGTATTGTGAAAACGACCGTCGCGTCTGATGATTCAGTGCCACTCGTAAAGCCAAAGAAACGAGGCCGAAAGACCGCGAAGTCGATGGATAACTTTGAGGATGATACGATAGATCACTCCAAGACCTCTCCAGTCGACGATACATCAGCTGCTTCCAATGATACGACTAGTCCAGATGACCCCAACAAATTAAGCCTCTACGTCCATGGGCCTCTGTATCCGGCTTACCTTCTACTTGCTCTTCGGCGACTTGACACTGCCTTCTCTGCACCGTCCCCGCTAGTCTTTTCGGTACTGCCGCGTATTAAAGAATTGGGTCTTGAGTCTTACGTTTTAGGCGTCTCAACGCCATTCTTCAACGAACTCCTCACCATTTATTGGACTCGTCGCGGCGATCTTTCAGGAATGCTTGATCTATTAGAAGAGATGCGGCATTGTGGCCTCTACTTTGATAAGCAGACTGCCAGTATCCTAAATCAAGTGGATACAGTTGTGTATGACTTAGCGAGTGCGAAGAGCCGTAGCGGGCTTGGTAAAGCTCTAATGATGATGCCTGAATATGAACTGTCTCAACGTGAGCGCATTCGGCATTGGCATAGGGCAGTAGACCTGTCAGCGCGGGAGAGACAAGACGACCTAGGGTTTGTGGGAGCTGCCCATCGACCATAAGCGTCATCTACCAGGGCTGCGTTGGTCAGGTTTGACTGTGATTCAAGCTTCCTCGGTTTGTGCAGCCTGTCGCCGCAACATGCATAACCTCAGTGCTTGTGATGCCGAGGTAGTCCGGCGACATCCTACGCATGTGGTTTAGGATAATTAGATGGCTCAGAGGCTGGTTTCCGAATGTCAAAATATGTTCATTGCCACTATCCAAGACTCTATCGTGCATTCCTCTCTAGTTACGTTCAAATCTGGTTTCTGCATTGGTAGGTGGGATTATAGCTGAATTTGACAAAGAACGAAGATTGTCGCAGCCTTAATTTCATAAATCGTTTATATCATTTCCCCAATCGCTTAACGGAAGATCTACCTCCATTCAGATGCCAAGAACCGAGGCGCAACCAGAGGCTGTCTAGCTAGCCTGTCAAATTCATCAACTCAAATCCCGGCCACTCAGTGCGGCGGGATAACGGAGTATCTCAACGCGAAACCCGGAGCTGTGATGCGATCAACTTGAAACCGAACAAACGCGCGAATTGGAGGCTACGCCGTATTCTATTTCGAATGGAGATTTCGGTGCTGCATATAGAAAGTGATATACATACTACGATCAAATGCTAGGTGATGCCTCAGTTGCCTTTCACGTTCACGGACGCTCCAGATACAATTAGCTAAAACGTCCTGCAATATAAACGTAGATACTAAATCGTACCAAACTTTTGAAACGTTCAGATTTTCAAGGGTCGCATTCACGGCCATTATCATGCCTTCCATTTTATCGAAAGTCTTTCTTTCTCTTATGGCCATCGGTTCCACCACGGCTGCCATAGTCTACCTAGCAGGAGATTCCACAATGGCAAAGTCGGGCGGGGGCTCTGGCACTGAAGGCTGGGGAGAATATCTAAAATACAGCCTACCGTCTGACTACACAGTATCCAACAAGGCTATTGCAGGTCGCTCGGCGCGTTCATACACTCGAGAAGGCCGTTTTCAGGAGATCGCCAAGGTGGTGCAGTCAGGTGACTGGGTGGTCGTTGAATTTGGGCATAACGATGGTGGGAGTCTTAGTCCTACTGACAATGGCCGGACAGACTGCTTTGGCGACGGAGACCAAACTTGCCGAACGGTGAGGATCACAATCCTTAGGTTCGCGAAGTCACGGGTCGATATGACCAGGCAGCTAATTGTCTTAACACATAGACTTACAACGGTGTTGCTGAAACTGTCTTGACATATCCAGCCTATTACAAGAATGCAGCAAAGCTGTTCCTCGCTAATGGGGCAAAAGTGATTCTCAGCTCAGCTACACCAAACAAGTAGGCGATGTCTTATTAATCTGTATGCCCTTGCTCAGCCGCTGACTTGCTATCACAGCATCTGCGAAACAGGAACTTGTGGTTGGGGTCCGTCACGATTCGACTACTACGCCTGGCTCGCGGCTAGTCAACTCGGCGGCACATCAGCTGGGGTCTACCACGGTATGCATCAAAGTCTCTCTTGCCTAAAAGCTTAGTCTCTGTGTCTCGTGAGATTTAGCAAGTTCTATGGTATACAGCTTACAGGCCTTGATTAACGTATTTCCATGGGCGTAGTGGCGCATGGTGAATACGCCGCTCAGGTTATGACGAACCTTGGTACGAGGACGGTCAACGCACATTATCCCAATGACCACACGCACACTGATCCGTATATGGCAAATGCGATGGCAGGTAAGCCTTATCTGCATACCCCCCAAGGAGAAATGGAAGTTACTAAATGAGAATATCTACAGGAAGCTTTGTCCTTGGCCTTAAATGTGGCACATCACCATTGGGCGCAGCAGTCAAGAATTCGACTGCATCATTAACATCTTCTTCTTACGGGCCCTGCATATCTTTCAACAGCACCGTTCCCATCTAGGTACAGGCCTCAGATCCTTAGTTGGTAACGATTAGGGTTAGCATTCTAGGACATGTACGACCCGAGAGGAGCGTATATCCGATGAACCCAAACTGAAACAAATTCTTCTCGAAATCCTACAAGATCCAGTCAAAGCTGAACGTATAGCCAAGAAAGCATTAATTCAAAGAAGACTACTATGCCAGCGCATATTACTTTGTGGTGCGTGATTTGAAATCAGCTTGCATACTACATATGATCGCTTTGCCTTGACTTTTGGTTAGCTCACATATATTTACCTACTCTGTATTGAATAAATGGATTTTGACCATTGCGAGCGGCTACAAGGAACATAGATATCAGGTCCCATACTTGAGCGTTCTCGGTACGGAATCAATTTAACGCGTTGCGAAACAAATCCAATCCATCGCCCTCTAAATGCTCCAAAAGGGTATCAATAGCACAAATCAAGAAGTCTAAAACTTCGATCAAACGCTGTTAACCAACTTTATGTGCCCCAGAAAGAACCAAACAGGCGTTGAAGCTTCGGTTGGATTAGATCCACGCTCGGGCGCTGATATTTGTTAGAACAGGCAACCAAACAATATCAGATTTAACAACTATGAAAAGTCTCACCAAGCCTCCCATTTCTGTCCTCCCATGGCAACCAGGCGGTTGAACAACTCATCCCTAAGCGGCAAGGCTGTAATCCGCCTCACATTTCCCAATCTATCCGTGATTTCCAGTCCGTCGTTCACCTCGCGCCCCAACGACCATCCAATCACGAGCTTTGCCTTCCATCCATAGCCTCCTATCTTCTTCAGCTCCTTGATATCACCAATGGCTATGCTCCAACTGGGGTGAAGCGCCTCGTTTTCACCGTCCACAACAACATCTGTTTTCGCGTCGGTGCTGAATCCGATAGCAGGGATCGTAGCTTTAGTGGTGATGTACACCCGGCCTTTCTTGCCGTTATACCGACCCTTAAAATCCACCGGTCCCGTCAATAGCTGCGCATTGGCAGGGGGAACGGCACCAAGTCTGTTCTTGGCTGGGCGCGAGCCTGCTTTTGCACGCGCCGCGTCGCTGGCTATGGCGCTTTTGACCGTTCCCTTGACGGCACTCTTGACAGCACCTATGATTTTATGGCCCTTTCCGCCGTGCGTGCCGCTCTTAGCAGCGTCAATATCGGCGCCGGCAGTCTCGTGTGCAGTCTGTGGATCGTGTTCCATAGCGGCATCGAGTTCCTCATCCGTGGCGTTTAGAGGCGGCTCCGCTCCCGTAGCTCGGAGTTCGGCATCGGTAACTTGAGCCGGTCTATCAGGCGCAGGGGCACGAGTGAGCGGTGCTGGCGGCAAAGGCGCCTTGTTAGCCTCACCGGTTCGCAATAACGTGAGCGTGAGTTGTGCATTCGTCGGCACGCCTTTGAGGACTGTGTTTCGCATCTCCAGGATCTTCTCCCAGTGTGGGTATTGGCGGTTAAGCCATCGTAAGCCAGGAGTGATAATCGGATCGCCGAAAAATCCAAACCCGGCGCCAAAGGATGACAATTTTACGAACATGTACGAGGTTGTGAATAGTGATGCTAGAAGTAACGGTACGATGAGACAAGCAATCCTGATGCGATAAGTATTCTGAGGAAAAGGAGGCGTAGGTGACAAAGCATTGGCGAGCCGCTCCCATGTGTCAGACACGTCAGATATTCCGTGCATCACCGGGCGCATCTTACTCCAGATTGCATTCTCAACGGGCACTTTAGTCTTGTCGTGTTTAGAGCCCCGTTGCCCACCCGCGGCCACATCTTTAGCTTCAGCGGCCGACACGGCCAAGCCTGTTGGGTCTGGAACGTGATCATCAGGAGAGTTATCCTTGCCCGGGTGCGGATTTGCTTGTGGGTGCTTGCCCGTGGCACTGGTGACGACAACAGCCGTGAATCCGTTGAAGAAGTTGGCCGCCTCCCTGTAATTCGAAATCAGTATATGCATTGGTTACAGATATCAGAAAGCCCCATAATCGTGCGTTTTGCTCAGTAATGTTCACCCAGAGGCTCAACGAGAAGGAAACATTAGGAAACTCACTGTTCAACAGCCTCACCCTTGTGATTTTCGGGGGCTCCTGTCGCGCTCTCATGACTTCCTAGAACACCCGCTTTGGGCTTCTGCACCCCGCCAGATTTCGCATCGACAAGGGATATGGGAGCCGGAGGGAACAAAATACCACGAGAACGCGGATAGACAATCAAACTTATCAGCGTTACGGCAAGCAAAGGTGTGATGAAGTCAAACAGCCACGCAATGAAGTAGGCCTATAGGCACATTAGTACTCGAGGAAATGAGAAAGTGTGGGCATGAAATTCATACAGCGCAGAAATATGAGGTTCTTCGAGTTTCGCGCCACGACCGGAGTCTAGCGATATGCTTAACCGTCGCTAACAGCCCAATGACAACACTAATAATTCACATGTTAGCAATTTCTCATCTGGGCGGTAACCGCCATGTCGGCTTCTAAGTAAAGTACGCACGTCATGTAAAACCTCTCAACTGTCGCTCGAAGCTTGTCCGGTGAAAACTCCTCTTCATCTGAAATGTTGAGGTCCAAATCCCCAGGCACCGAGTATGGTATCTCTTTCACATGGTACATTTGCTATGATCTGTTAGACATACATACGTCAGTTATCATGGAAATTCAGCATACCTTGTTGAAGCGCCGGATTAAAAGCCATAGATCTTCATTGCCTAGTCCACCGACTAACGGGGCTGGTATGTTCTCTTTCTTCTCATTCCATCCTAAATCGGCGACTTCTTCATCACGAGGGATTTGGACGAAGCCTTTCTCGTCGTGGTCTTCCATGGCCAGCGAATGGGATAGCGTAGGTTCCTCCCTCAGGCTGTTCGCAGTGTCGTGTTCCGAGGGGTTCGTCACAGGAGCTGTATTCGCAGGAACAGGGAGTACCTCGGCGACTGTCGACAGGACGGACCCCTCAGAGGCTTTGTCTTTCTCTTCAGATGCCGACATCGTGTTTGAACTAGGTTACTTACCATACATACAAGACGATGCGTTGTAGCCGATGAAGTGCTCTTAAAACAGGGGAAAGCATACCTATACATCCCACTTTTCTACAGCCGCGATCTCCTTCATCCTGAGACTTTGTCATAGTCACTGCCAACGAAACACGCCATAGCCATATCGTTGCATCATGTCAAGAGGCGTTCATGAGAGCCGAGAGAATGACGTGGGGGGCTTGGCCGATCACTTGACGCAGTGCTAAAGGAGTACGCAAAAGGCATGTGTACTGCCCGCGATTTCCGAATCCACATAGCGGCAACTTTGAATGTATTCATAATGCCAAGGTATTCCTGTTTTGCTGTACATACCTATTTAATGTTTCTGCCTCTGTTAGGCCTTTTGCTAAGCCATACTTGTTGGGATCAACAACCAGGAGTGACCGCATTTACGCAAGCCTCTAAATACGAGGGGCACTACGCGACCCGACCCTGTGGGTAACATACGTAAGAATCGATCTTTATCCTTGGCACAGCCGAACTAGCACTGCCTGTTGGAGATCGATCGTATCATCAACCGTGGGTTCAAGTCTAACTAGGTAGACGGCGAGGACGGCAAGATAAAGTGAACTGACAAGTCATGCATATATAACTAAGAGGGTACCCATTAATACGTGGTACGATCATTTCCAGCATCAGTGTGCTTGAAAACACTTTCGCAGATGGCGACACCCTGTTGGAGTTGGCCTCAGTTGAATCCATGTCTCGACTCGCTCTCCTTTCCAGGCTCGTTTCATTGAGGCTTAACTATTACCTACCCAACATTTTGCGGCGATGAATATGATTTTGTTACTTGTGCGCCTCATACAGCTCTTTTGCAGCGAGCTCTTGGACTACACACGGTGTTTGTTATAAGCAGCTGATTGATTCAATTAGCGAAGCATGCAGACTATGAGACCGCGTCCGTCTACTCCACAAGATATTTCCCAGTATCTATGACGACATGGAAAGATCATGATGTAGCGGAGGTTTCAACCCGCGACCAGTGCCAGCGCATAATAAGGACATATTTCTTATTCTATTATAGACAGTATAGAACTTTTCACTCTCAAGTTGAAAACAAAAGTCAACACTGACACCATATTCTTCTCCCAAATTAATGCGAAGATAGCAAATCCAGCTTGCGAACTGCTCTGTATTCTCCATTGTTACGTGAAACCTGTCTAAGCAAATTGTATTACTTCAGAAGCCAGCGCCAAAATGCCGTCAGATCTTGTGTTCCAGTTAGCTGGAACTTGCAATGAGTATCCTTGGGGAAAGCAAGGAACGGACTCTTTAGCAGCCACTTTTTGCGAGAAAACCCCAGGTACCGACTTCAAGATTGACGCCAAGAAGAACTATTCAGAGATGTGGTTCGGTGACTACCCAGACTTCCCGGGGCGTAAGCTTGATACTGGCGAGCTGTTAGCGGACGTGCTCCAGCGGGACAAAGAGCGACTACTTGGCAAAAAGGTCATGACACAGTTCGATAGCCAATTACCATACTTGCCCAAGATATTATCGATAGCGAAAGCGCTGCCGCTGCAGATTCACCCGAACAAGGAGCTCGCGACCAAGTTACGCGAGAAGGACCCGGAAAACTTCACTGATCCGAACCACAAGCCTGAGATTGCCGTTGCATTATCGAAATTCGAGGTCTTTGCTGGGTTCAAGCCGTTGGATGAGATTGCGCCGCTGTTCAAGCTTGAGCCACTGAAGAAGTTCGGCCCTGCGGGGTCAGACAAGTGGACGAACGAGACACTACGAAATGCTACGCGCAATCTACTAAAGCTCGATCTCAAGGATGTAAGAGCGATACAGACTGACTTGTCTTTGATCTCAAGGGAAAATTTTGGTAATGCGGCGTATATAGTTGATCTACTACCACGACTTCAGGACCAATATGGTCCCGAAGACGCAGGGAGTCTCGTCGCGCTTTTGTGCATGAATTACATGGTTTTCGAACATGGAGACGCCATTTTCATCCCTGCAGATGGTATTCACGCTTATCTCTCTGGCGATATTGTTGAATGCAGTAAGTGAAACATTCTACATTTCAATTAGGCTTCATTCAGTAATGCTTCCATCTACCAAGCCGCCGTCATGTCAGCAAATCGTATCACTAACGTTCGTAAAATAGTGGCACGTTCTAATAACGTATTGAATGTGGGATTCTGTCCACCGGCGGACCGCAACAACGTCGACACCTTCGCCAACACATTGACATTCAAGGCGCATAGCAAAGACGATGTCATACTCCCCCCCACAAAGTGCGATAAGAGTAAGAATCGCAAAACCATGGTATACAAGCCGCCAATGAGCGAGTTTGACATGCTTCGGACGGACTTGGCGAAGGGAGAAAGTGATAAAATTTCCGCTAGTGAAGGGCCGGGTGTCATGATTGTTACGTCGGGAAAGGGTGTTCTGCGCGCCGATGGTAAAGATTTTCAATTATCAGAGGGATACATCTTCTACATCGCCCCTGGCGTTGACGTTCAGCTAGAAGCCCAAGATGGTTTGCAAGCTTTTACAGCGGTGATTTAAGAGATAAAAGCAGAGGCGTAGAGGTAGCAAATGCGATTGATTTTTCATCATCAGGCCAATTTTCAAGGTGAGACTAGGTCGCTACGTGAAATTCGTCAATGAGTCATTATCAGCGTGGGAAAGTGAAGGCAAAACAATTTATCTTCACCCATTCGTTTTCGAAGCCTGCGCACTTTTAAATCACATATCGAAACCCTCGTTGACCTCCATTCAACCTTTCTCCTTCGTCGCTCTGCAACCTATCCAACCTGAGATTTTCATGGCGTAATAAGAAACTAAACATAGCCGAAGTTATCGCAACTAGCACGCAGAACGAAAACGATATCCAGGAGCCTTTACGGTAGTAAGGAGCCTCACGCGACGGAAATATGTTCGTGCCAACTAAAGGCCCAGCCTGTCCAAATGTTGCAAATATCGCATAACCACCTGCTCTTTTACTCTCCGTATTATGCGAATTAGACACCCACGGAATCAGAATAGCAACCGATACGAATATCGTAATTGCAAAGTAGACACCGAGATACCTAGATGCGGGAGCCTCAGTCGTGGCTAGCAATAGAAACCCGATTGCTGACACAACGCTGAAGAAGCATACGAACGGCCCGCGCATCCTAACACGATCTGAGATGAACGCGCAGGTGATGATCAAAATAAAGGTCAAGAGATATGGCGGTGCAGAGAGCCCGTTCGCTTGAATGCGTGAGAACGATCCGATTTCAGCGATGATCGATGGGACAAACAGGGGAAGAGATGCGAAAGAGACATTGCACCCAAAATACATTACTCCAGTAAGGTAACCTAGAAATAAGGCTTTAGTCGGTGTGATAATAAACAACCGGTTACACTTAAACTTACTTCGCCAGTCTTTGAATGCCGCCAAGAAATCCTTCACTCTAAGACCAGTATGATGCACAGTGTCGGCAGTCTGCTCGCGGCTGACCATGTGCTTGACGACCTGTTTTTCGCGATCCGTGAGAAATCTGGCACTCTCGATATCATCGGGAAAGCAAAACCACGCGACGGCTGCCATGATAAGCGTCGGCTGTTTACATGATGGCGTCAGTAATTATCAGAAAGAGTAAGAACTCAGCTCATAGTTCGGGAGCCTGCAGGGGCAAATGGGGCTCAAAACCTGCGTAGGGGATGAATGTTTGACACCGGGAGACTAACTAGACCTTCTATCAGAAATAAGATACGCCAGGGCTCGAGATGGCTCTTGATCTGAGTAATTGCGTAGCCGAGCGCTCCGCCATAGGCGTTCGCGAGCGCGGATCCGGAGAGGAATATTCCCTTTGAACGCATTAGAGTCAGTAATTACCAGAAAGGGAAAGGATTTAGCTCATCCTTCAGGAGTATGCAAGGGCGACGAGGCCAGAAATCTGCCTAAAGGGGAAATATAATGTCTCCAAAGAACTAACCTGGCGAAACCCAACCCTATCCCGCGGGTAGAAGAAAGACAAGTATACTGGTACGCCGGCGTACATCGCTTCTGTCGCGCCTAGGAGGAACCGAAGAACGACTATACTGCGAGGGCGTTAGCCAAAAGTGCGCAAATTGAATCAGAATTGAGAGAAAGACCCAGCGTAATTCTGCGTTGCGGCTTGCGCAGCCGAGATCGTAGCAAACGAGATGACGATACATGTGACCCAGATATGAGCAGGGAAGTGCTTCCATCCCGCGGCAGCACTTTGGAATATTATATCTTTCATTGTCAGCTTGAAGAGATTGTGTTTCATGAAGTAAATGAAGGGAGAACATTGAACTTGAGACTTACAAGTCACGTAGAAGAAGGTACCAAGAGTCGAGTATTGATCGCCCTGGAGCCCAAGCGACTCGTCAAGACCGGCGACATGGGCATTTCCCAGGTTCGACCTGTCCAAGACCGACAACGAGTAAATGGCAAATATCATAGGCATCAGACGCCAATCCAGCTTCTTGATGACAAGCTTCTCCTCTTCGGAGGTAGGAGGCTCTCCGAGGGTTGAGTCGGCAGACTCGACACTCTGCTTCGCTATATTATCCATTGCTCCGCCAGATTTCGCGCCAGTCACTCTCAGGCGGTAGACACTAGGAAGGTCCTTAGATCGTCCTTATCGACTTATTCTTTGCTGCATACAGTGATACAGAATCTCCTTCCTATGTGATTCGGTTTGCTTGATTCATATTCATCAACCTGTCAAAAGTGGAGTGATGCGATATGAAAGAATGAATTCATAGTCCCATACATGACCAGCCACATCAACGGATGAGCATTAATCTTAGTGATTATATCAGTGGTGGTAGGTATGGTGATCTCTAACCTTCTCCAACGGCGGGGAAGAGCTCTGTCAATCCCATGCTCATGAGGGCGACAACTCAAGTCTCCCCATCAGGACCTGCGTGTCGCCATTGCGTGAGCCCGAAAACATGTCTCGATGTAACGATTATAGAGTGTACGCCCGCCTTTCAGGGAGTTTATCTCCGCTGGCGAGTGTCTCCGTTACATGTCGATAAGCTCCAATTCTTCACGGCGCCCGCATATTGCACGATAATGGACGATAATGGGTGCGGGGAATCCTTGAGCCCTGGGGATGGTGTGCACGGAAGAGCTATCATGCATTAAAGAGCCAGGGAGGGAGGTGTGTGAGAGGCTATACATCTCGAAGCATACTAATTAGATAGCGAGTAGATGTATATATAAACCGCGGGGATGTAGAATACATCTGAACCCAATTACAGCTGCGTATGTATGAGATAACCCTTGACAATACCCGCGGTGAGTATACCAATGTTGCTACTTAAATACAAAGAGCATTTCTGGAGCATGTGATACTCGTTCAATACGCTTATATATATGGCGTCATGGATTGTGTCCTTGAGAAGAATATTATAATGGGTATCATGCAAAAGACGCATGTAGCGTGCCGGCCCTCCGCTTAGCCAACCTCTCTGCCATGAGCTCTTCATAAACATGGGAGATCCAGTTGCAGACTACTGGGCGGGTATCGGCAGGGTCAATGATCTGCTCAACGCCGAACGCATTTGCTGTTCTTACAGGATTCACTGTATTAACAAAAAAGTCAGCATATATCATTCGTACATAGTGAATGGTCGACTTACTCAGACCGTTGTACTCGGCTTCAAGCTTTGCGTATAACTCATCTGCCATCTTTTGGCCGCCTTTCCTAGCCGCTTCTTTAAGCTCGTGCGAGTGACCAGCTTCAATACCGCCTTTGAGCGGTAGCGATCCCCAGTCACCACTCGGCCATGCTACACGCATACGCGGGTCGCGACAATCTAGCATAACACCGCCTGCGACACCATAAGCACGTCTAGTCACGACGCTGAATACGGGCATAGTAGTTGTGTAGTATGCCATCGCCAGGTTCACCCCATAGCGCATCGTCGCGGATCGCTCGGCGGCCGTGCCAACAGCATAACCAGGCACGTCGACAAACTGAAGGATGGGTAAGTTCATGACGTCACAGAGTTTAAGGTGCTTGGTTATCTTTTGGGAGCCTAGCGCATCGAGAGCGCCTCCGGTGTGGCTTTCGCAGTTGTTTGAGACGATACCAATCGGGTGGCCTTCCAGGCGCCCAAGTCCTACAATGGCCGTCGTGCCCCAAAGCGCACCGATCTCGAAGAATGAGCCGTTGTCTAGAACTAGTGTTATGAGCCGTCGCGGATCGTACATGCGCTCCTTGCGTCTTGGTATAAGACTTCGAAGCGCATCTTCGCGCCGATCGGGGGCATCACCGCTCTTGATCACTGATGGAGCAGAAAAGCCCGAGTTAGGTAGATAGCTTAGAACACAGCGTATCTGCTCAAATGCATCGTGCTCATCGTGAGCCATATTGTCTATCGTACCATTGCGACAATGCACTAGTGACTGGTGTTAGATCCCAATATCCCACGTGTGGTATCTACGTTTATGGATTGTGTATGAGAAACGACGAAGCTCGTGAAGCCAGCTAACTTACTATCAGGACCACCCAGCTCAGCCATTGTCAGACCATCCTCGAAAGTCACACCCTTGACCACGTGAGGTCCTGCATTAAATAGTGAGCCAACGTTGGCCGCCATGACACTAAAATGGCAGGCCGTCACCCGAGCCGCACCAAGTCCGATGGCCGGGCCAAGGACGGCGCCGAGATTTGGGATGCCTAGATTCAACTGCGCAATGACCTGCTCAAAGGCAGGAAGCGGGGGAATGTATGAGAACCCCGATTGTCGTATGCTCGTCACGCTTCCGCCGCCCGAGGACCCGTCAACTATGAATATCTGGGATTAGTAGTGGCCATATTACGTATGAAGCGTCTAGTTTAACAAAACCCAAATACAATGCCGCTCACCTAGTTTTACAATCGGAAGTCGCAAAGAAAGAGCCAGCTTTTCAATGTACAGTGTCTTCTCCATCAATGCACCATCGGCGTGACCGGCACGTAGAGTATAATCGTCAGCCGTCAAGACGATCTTACGTCCATTAAGGTGTCCATACCCCTGAACACTATTGCTGGGGGTGAAAGCAGTGACGACTTCTTGCTCCGTGCCATATTCGTTCTTCGCCTTGCCCCAAATCACGTCGCCAGCGACGCTTCCAATTTCCTGCAGGCTCCCCTCATCAAGGAGAGCTTCGACACGTTCCCGAACCCAAAGCTTGCCAGCTTTCTTCTGCCGCGCGTACCCTCGGTGGTTGATGTCAGGCGTGCGAGCTAGTGTCTCAAGCGTCTTTATCTGGCCAAGCCGGTCGGAATAATCAGCTGGGGGTCCAGCTGGGGCGGTAGCTTGTTTCCTTCGCCGACGTGTAGGGGATCGAACCACATCATCTTTGGGGTCTGACAAGTGTGCGAGGTGAGATGAGACTTGCTGTACGCGTTCGCGCGCTCTTTGGGATGCGCTACCCTCATCAGAAGCCATCGCCCATGTGCAAGTATATTTGAGTAGTTGCCAGCGTTCGCGAACTATTAGGCCCAAATTCTAAGCTAGTCTTCTTCGACATGCATGAGATTTTGAATCCAGGTTTAAGGCTTGATGCCTACATTCCTTATATAGAAGTGCCGTTGTCGCTTGTCAAAGCACAGCCAGGTATTTCCCAGGCAAGCCACGGTAGGATAGTGAAAGGGCCTCGGCAATTTTCAGTTGTCCCCGCACCGCTGGTTCAGGGGTGGAAACCCCTGACAGTTACACCTACAGCGATGTACCAAATTATAGGTAACCCATCTTTGCCTAGATACCGTACCTTGTGAAGGCAAAGGGAGGAGACGAGGCGCTTTCGGCGAATTTATCTTTAGATAGCCTCATTACGCGATCGTAGGATCATAGTTCTTTGAAAGATGGGAGGGACCATGGCGTCAGATCATATCAACAGCCCTCCCCGAAGACCGATAAAACGACTCCTCATCGCAAATAGGTAAGTTTTGATATTATAGAATGACCCATTATGTCTGAATAACTTACTGAATTCTCAAAAGAGGCGAAGTAGCAAAACGTATTATTGATTGTGCACGAGAATTGGCAATTGAGACCTTCGCCCTGACTACATCCGGTGATACCAGTCACGCATTGGGCGCTGCTCACGTTTTCCCAATTGCTTCATCGGCGAGCTACACGGACACAACTACTCTGATAGATTTCGTGAAGCACCATAAAATTGATGCTGTTCACCCAGGATATGGCTTCTTGTCCGAGTCGGCGGATTTTGCGCAGCGCATGTGGACTGAAGCTGGAGCTCTTGTGGTGGGTCCAGGTTGGGATATCCTCCTTAAGACGGGTGATAAGCTTGCTGGGAAGTTGCTAGCCCAACAATGCGGTGTTCCTACACTCCCGGCAACGGACATACCGTCCGGAGGGGAGGAAGACATTCGGCAGTTTGTTAGAAAAGCTGGCTTACCAGTTATGCTCAAGGCCGTTGACGGCGGCGGTGGGAAGGGTATCCGACTTGTGCGTCGGGAATCGGATCTCGAGAGCGCCGCGAAACGCGCAATCGCTGAAAGCCCTTCTCATCGAATATTTGTCGAAAAGGCTGCAGTAGATGGCTTTCGGCATATTGAGGTTCAGATCATTGGTGATGGCTCTGGCCAAGTGCGCCAGTATGTAATCGACCTTTCTATTCCATTCTTTGATGCTATTGAGCTCTATCCCCGGATTATTCTAACTTGGAAACCTTCTTTCATGTCTTACTATACACTATTTCGAAATAATTATTACTAATATCAATACCCAGTCTCTGGGAACGTGAGTGTAGCATCCAAAGACGATACCAGAAAATGATAGAACAAGCACCCAGCACTATCCAAGACCGCGAGTTCGTCGGGAGAATAATTGAGGCGGCGATGAGAATGGCGCGGCGCATCAAGTACCTCTCTCTTGGCACTTTCGAATTTCTCGTGAATACGGACCAAGGCAAGTTTTTCTTCCTGGAGGTGAATCCACGACTTCAAGTGGAGCATACAGTCACGGAATGTATCGCACTCGTCGATCTAGTAAAGATACAGTTGGAAATAGCGCAAGGAGCAAGTTTCGCAGATACTGAGCTGAAGAAGGTGTCATCGGACGTTATGCATGTGCCGAAGCTGCTCTCTATTCAACTACGGCTTACAGCTGAAAACGTTCAGAGAGACTGGACATTGAGCACTGGTAAAGTGGAGGCTTTCTCCTTACCCACTGGTCACGGCGTGAGAGTTGACACTCATCTCAGTCATCTCCAGACCGTGACCGTTGGGGCTGACTTTGACAGCCTGCTTGCTAAGATCGTTGTTACGGGGGGAAGCCGAGACGTTGTCGTATCCAGATGCAGACGAGCACTCGAAGATACTCGTTTTGAAGGAGTGAAAACGAATTTAGATATTTTACGTGCGGTAGTATCACATGGAGACTTTGTACATTCACTTTGCGATACCTCCTGGTTCGAGAGACGCATGAGCGACCTGATCATGTCTGGGTCAAAAATCTCCCGCAACATTATCAATAAAGAGGAAGAGGCGTCGCGGTCTATCGAAGGTGAGCGACAGCCTTCGGCATCACTCGACAGTAGCATAAGATCGACGATAATGCTGCGCAAAGGTGACGCATGGGCCCTCAAACTCTCATCTCTTGGTTCAACTGAGGAAGCGCATCACATTAAGCTCACACGGGTAGTTCGCAATGAGTTCCCTTCATCATTTAAGGCCGACATCGAGTACTCGCATCCAACTTCCCCCCTTCCCCAAACCTTTACGCTGGATGCAATCAGCAGTAATGCATCATCCGCCTCAGTCGTAGCAGCAGGCAAACATCGACAGGGAGACGTCAACAATCCACTTCATGTGGTAGTGCCGTTTCCTGGAAAGCTGGTCGAGCTGAGTGTTGACGAAGGAGATGAGGTCCATCAGGGACAGGTTATCTGCGTCGTGCAGCAAATGAAAATGGAACTTGAGATCCGAGCCAGAATAGGAGGCAGAGTCAAATGGGTTACGGATGCGCAAGATGGAGAAGATATCGCTGAAGGCACTCTCGCGGCTGAATTGGACGACGCATATAATGAAGACAAGACGAAGTCATTACTGTGATATATGGGCCAGTCAAGAATAGGACTGCTAGTGGAGAGAATCTAACTAGCATTACCTAGGTGAAGACGTGAGACACCCAACCCAGCATAGCGCAAGACTTTCAGCACAAAATTCAAAGATAGTTCTGGACCAATCTACGGTAAGTTCTAGTTCGTATACAATATAGCTATTTGTTTCTATTCTGCCCAAACAGTTTCGTTGTTTGCCAATGTTTCCATTGTATATAACCTTATAATGAAGCACAATACAAAGCCATTGTGACTTTTGGCTATATATTCCTCCACGCTTGGCGCTTTATACCAACAATCGCTACAGTGCATACGCCTTCAACAAAGGTATTCTCATCTCACACAACAACCTCAGATACAGCAACAACTCGCTAAAAATGCCGAGCAACGCAATTCTCGGTGAAGCACACACTCCCGCCGAACAGTTGACCTGCGCCAGTGTTTTAATTTACCGCACACTTCGGTCAGGAGACATCGAGGTATTTGTCCGCAGCAGACCTACAGACCCAAAACCAACTTACAGTGTGCCATTTAATAATATTCAGCCGGGTGAGACAGCGCTTGAGTGTGCCGAACGCCTTGAAGAAGATTATTATGACATTGCATCGCCAATACACGCAGAGGATCTAGACTATCAATCATCAGCTGTGATTGATAACCTAGGGCAAGGGGTTAAGATTCGCGTATTTTTTGCAAAGGTGAGGGGTAAACTCCACGGTATGATTAGACAAAACGAATACTGGAAAGGCTGGCAATACGAGTTCCTCCCCTTATTTTCTCTTGAACGCGTTTATCTTCACCCTGAAATTGGGCCCGCACCTACGGCTATCAGAGAGCTGCTGAAACCGCCAACAAAAAGACGCTAAGTAGAAGAACAACACGATAATTAGTAAATCCATTAACTATTTAGATTTAATAAGAATAGTTAGTACTTTATATCAAGTATTCCTTAAACGCCCCAAGTTCCCTTTACGTAGTGTAGCAGGAAAATGATTTTAGCCACAACGGTTGATAATTAAATAGGAGAGACGCCGGTAATTCGGCCAAGAAAAGCTTGGTGTGATAAACTCAACATCTCATAGGACCACTCACTTCTCTCCGAAGCTCCCTTCATGGAACTCTTCTTCGTCTCATTCATTTTCTACGCTGTACTCTCTTTGATTCCACCCCACCATGTAGAGTCAAGAAGTTGTAAGGGACGATATGTCTGAAGGTGTGCATGGAATAGGACCATGCCCTCTACGCCCGCGTCATGTGACGAATACAGCCCTGTATCCAATCGATTACCGCCCGTCCCTGCGCAATCAGAATTAGTAGGAGCTGTAATTAAGATCCGAATCTCAGTCAAGATCGCAAGCACGGCAAGGCAGATGCTATCGTGAGTGCTTGCAGGCGATATCCGCGTGTTCATTAGCCAGGGTGCTCTCTAAAATGGTTCCCAGTGTTGACGCGACGAGCCTTAGCGGTACCAGTTACCTCTACCAGGACCTCGCCCTAATCCCATAAGCGGCAACGCTAAACGTGCTGTAATGCTCACACTAACTGTGCTGGGCTTACTACCTACCTAACTTTCAGCTGGCCTAGAGGGTTGCCCAGTATTTCCAGCCTTCTATAGAAAAGCTGCGATTTGCATGCCTCTTCTAGTGACGTCCTTCGATGGCATTATCCGATGCTTCATATAATCATATCAATACTAGGTATTCATTTGTACATAAGGACTGCTACAGGGGGACAACGGGTTGAACTTAATGATTGGACAGCTAGATCTGAACCGCTCTAAAAGGTACCAGTGATACTAATACGCAGATTGGTTTCGAGAAGCCCGCAAGAAAATCCACACATTCATAACCCACACCAAAACGAAAGTAGTCACAAGATCTCGGACGAAATACACGAAGCCAGCCATTGTCCTCGTTCCGCACTTTGCCCCTCCGACCACTTGGATATCGCAGTTTCCGAACGAAGAGAGTTCCGCACTGACCACGCACTTGGCAGGTGGTGAGTGTTGCCTTAGGACAGCCTTGAGTTCATGCTGACCTGGTTAAGGAAGACAGCTCGCCAGGGGCCCGGGAATTCTTCTTCCACACCCGGCTTCTTCAGTCAACCACGTATCTAGTGGCAGCATCAGCATCGGAACGCTTATCAACCACGTACTTAGTGGCGGCGTCGGCGTCAGAGCGCTTGTCGACCACGTACTTGGTGGCAGCGTCGGCATCGGAACGCTTATCAACAACATACTTGGTGGCAGCGTCAGCGTCAGAGCGCTTGTCGACCACGTACTTGGTGGCAGCGTCGGCATCGGAGCGCTTATCAACGACATATTTAGTGGCGGCGTCGGCGTCAGAACGCTTGTCAACCACGTATTTGGTAGCAGCATCGGCATCGGAACGTTTGTCGACCACATATTTAGTGGCAGCGTCAGCGTCTGAGCGCTTGTCAACTATATACTTAGTCGCAGCATCGGCATCGGAGCGCTTGTCGACCACATACTTGGTGGCAGCATCAGCATCAGATCGCTTGTCGACCACATATTTTGTAGCGGCATCAGCATCTAGACAATAATTTAGTCTGGTTTGAGGTGTTTGAAATGATGGGTTTGGTATATTACCTGAGGGGAAAGGGGCAGCAACTGAGGTGCCGAGAAGGACGAAGGTGATGAGACTAGAAACGATGCGGTACTGCATGTTGGCTACTTTCTCGAGATGAACACGATCGACGAGTGAGGCAATTGATTGTAAGTGAGCGTTGAATGCTGAGGCTTTGTTATTGGTGCGGGTTACTTGGAGTTTGCGACTTGGTGTTTCGAATAGAGAACTACAAAAGACGATGGGCACAGGCGTAGTTTATACTCAATTTCTGGTTTCAATTATCGGTGTGTTTGGATGATGTCCTTCAAATCCTCACAATTGGCTTGATGCCTGACAAGACAGCTTAGCTGAATCATTCCTCATTGCCGGCCCTTGGCTCTGGAGTGATTGCGGTAGACCTCCCCCCCGGCCATTTCTGTTAGGTGTAATCTAGCTGCGGTGAATACTCTGGCAGAGTCTGTATGTGAGTATCTGAAACTCACCGGTCTCCTCTACCTGTTGCGTTGCCCCTCATTCATCTGTCATAGGTGCGATCCTTGCTCATACTTTCCGTCAGCTTAGCTACACTTGGAGACGTTACTGTCACCCGTAACTTCTGTGGCGGTCACTTTTGGCGGTGAATCTGAGTAGAGCCCTCACATGATGATTCTGTAAAGTCACGCGAAAAGGGGCGTGTCAGACGGATCATGCCATGGCATAACTCGCAAGTTAGTCTGTGATTGTAAGCCCCATGTGCCAAAATGCAGAACATAATTTGACTTCACTCCACCATAGAAGATACGGGACTATTACGAGGACTGACGAGGCTGGCTGCACGCGCGTTAAGCTACAAATTGTGCCCTTGGGACAAGAATCGTATCTGGAGTGCTGGTTCCCTAGACCCACTAACCGAAGGGTAGCATCGCGTTACTGTGCATGAAAGCTGACGTCCTGTCAACGCAATGACATGACAATGACATTGCATTGTGGGCCTACCAAGTGGATGTTGAGAAATAATATGAAGAATCGAAGCCAGTCCAGTCACGGAGTGACGAACTTATTTGCAATTGCACTAGGCTGGTCCTGGCTCATTGCAGTACCTTAGACATAGATTCCAATAGGTCCATGAAGAGTCTACTTGCATGAGATTGATGCGTTTAGTGTCAATTCCATATGTGGCGGCTGATTAACAACCAGCTTTTCTTTCTCTTCAACACTCTTTTCTTCTGAAGATCTTTGATCGGCTTTCCATCTTTTGGGATATCGTACGAATCGGTTACAGGATGGACGCGTACGACCCTACTACCAAGACAGTAAATCCTTGTGAGGATGAGGATTGGTCGGGAGCTGTGACCGACGGCCTCCTCGGTTCTTCCAAAACACAGATTATTCACCGTGAAGGGAATTCCTGGTTGTGCGGAAAGCATGCCTTCAAAATCCACGCAGCATTGTTTATTTTCTACATAGCAACGGTTGCTGGGTTATCAGTTGCGCTTGGGCATGCTTGGAAAAGAATTGATCGCCAAATTCTATATTGTAAGCAATAACGTCGTGATTTAAATCCTAGAGGCTAATCCCGAGGAACTTTAGCCCCGGCGAACGAGGCAATCGACTGGAGCGTTCAGGAATTTAAATCTGGAAACGGCCTACATGGCGATTTCATCGGGCCGCCGAGGCCGGATTTGGAGAAGGCTTGGGCCGAGTTATTAGGTCGTGAGTTTCTCACTTTTTGAATCCCTTTGAGAACTTCCTAGCTGATGGAGCTTCCAGCGATGAATGTCAGGTTGGGGTTGAATGATGTCAAGGCATTCGGTCGCGAGCAGACCGCCGTAGCATTATCAGACGGCTCTGGCTATGCAGGATCACTGAATGTATATCACGAGCTACACTGCGTAGTAAGTTATTACAAGGAAAAGATACGTTGTGCAGGTTGCTAATTGCGACAATATAGAGATGGTTGCACAAGTTTGTTTATCATGAAGAATACTGGCCAAACGCAAGTAGCGTACTTAGAGAGAAGAACAGATCGCACAGTAGTGAGTACCCCACTTTTCGCCTGACCTCTACGAAATGAAGATGTGCTGATAATAAGATATAGATCACTGCCTTAATACACTGCGGAAATTTGCAATGTGTCATGGTGACGTGGGATTAGTAATCTATAGTTGGCAGCCCGACACCCTTAAACCAG
Source organism: Xylaria bambusicola (assembly GCF_022495145.1). Lineage (NCBI taxonomy): Eukaryota > Fungi > Ascomycota > Sordariomycetes > Xylariales > Xylariaceae > Xylaria > Xylaria bambusicola. The sequence continues at coordinate 111,889 of NW_025953627.1, read as the reverse complement.
GAGCGAATGGAACATCGCACCAATGTGTTAATTGGCCTAAACTCTCAAGCTGGGCTGAAGAGAAAGCATTTGATATGTATAAGCCTGGCCTGATCATTCACCCGAAACTGGGTAAGTTTCTGCACGCTCACTTCACGAGATGTTTGTGCTCCTGCATTAACCTCAATTATCATAGGACCGGTTTATAACCAGTATGGTCAAACGAATGATCTCAACATCATACATGAACCAGAATGAGATTGATCTATGGAGTTCCGGGGAATTATACGGCAACTACCACAGAGCTCCAGGTATTAATTACACGCGATGAGCTTTTCTACGATGTCTCATATGCTCAGTTCAGTTGTCCTGTGCCCATATGAAGACTTGCTGAAACTGGGGCTACTGAGTCCTCATTATTTCGAGGCCCATTGGTGGACTCAGGCGTTAAGAGGCATGACTCAAGTTGTATCTAGAGTAAGATTCACCTGCAACACCGGACGATCCAATCGGATCTTGTGGGACTTTGGCAGTTATAGAAGATTATTATTGAAATGAAGTTATATTACGAGCCTTGGATCCTAGGCCTTGTTATCCCATGCCAGGGGCACTTCAGGGAGTGTCTCATTCTCTCTTCCAGATAACATAGGCAGTATTAGGGGTAATAAGATAACAATTTAGAATGAATCATACACTTGAGGTGGCTAGAATTCATATGGTATTTAGCTCATTAATAAGGAAGAGTTTTTTTATTTTGTATTTTTATTTTTTTAAAAAAAGAACAAGAATATGCTAAGTCGCTCGTGGTACGAACATGTTGCAAACGCCCCCATGATGAGAAGTGAATCTAAAAGTTGCGCAGACAGAGGGGTAGCGTGTTTTAGCAATGATAAACTTTGAACACTAAAAATCATTGAGAGTCATATGTCACTGTCCTCCCTACGTTAAAAAAATAACGTTAAAACATACGATGGCAGAGAGAGAGAGAGAAGCGCCTCAAAGGTGGTTTCACACGCCCTGAAGGCAGTGAACACATTGTACACTGTTTCGTGTGCGCATACGCCTTTCTATTTAGTGTCTCAATAGTATTGAAACTGAAGGTATTCAGCCCTCGCTTACTTGAGACAATTGGTCCAACCACGAAAGTCAGGAACCTTCACGGCAGTTGTACATAAAGTCAAGTCATCCTTGCTAGCCAGGGAGACCACTTAACGAAGCATTTAGGCAGTCAATGAAGATTGTTGTTAATTCAAAGCTATTTCCAAGTCTTTATTGTAGGTGGGGTGTAGTTTTTGGGTCATAAGATTGGAAATGGGCCTAATAGAAAGTCATTAAATAAAGAGTAAGAGACAATAGGTATCAACCCACTGCACCTAGGTATTGCTGGATTGATCGATTGCTACGCCAAAGATAGTAGGAAATAAGGTGAGGAGGAGGTTGAAAAACAAGGAATAGGACTGGAAAGTTCCTGACGATGTCTAATGTTTTGAGTAGCCTTGTAAGTGTGCGGCAAGAACTTTTATTGTTGTGCATCTATCAAAAGGTTTCAAGTGAGTGAGGGTATTCAGACTTCCCCTGGGTATATATAGCAACCAGTTCCTGGGCAGGTTCCGTATGAGTTAAATAACTTCGAAAAATGACAGGCCTTCAAATAGTCTGGCTCTCATTCTCTAAGCGAAATTAGATAACCCGAGCACTGTGGAAGCTAACCGTTTAGGCTTAAGACGAAGAAAGTGCCCACATGAAAACAAGCATCACCAAAAGGCAAACCCTCCTCTTGCTCCTTCTATTCACCATTGCGGCTTTCCAAGTGCCCTTAACTTTGCCCCGTACATCCAGAGCAGGAAGGGTGCAGGCCATCCAAGAGCAATGAAAGTAAAGGCAAGTAAGCTGTTGCCCCAGCCATAACCGATACGCTGGTACAGAACTGGAGCGAAAATTGGAAAAGCAAACCCGAAAATATTGCGCAAGAACTGGGAAGCTGCAGACGCAGAGGCTGTATATTTTAGGAATGCGTCGGTGACATATGCCTGCATGGCCTGAGTGTTCAGAATAATCCCACTACCGAAAATGGCGATCCCGATGTCCGGAACAATGAAGTGGTATCTTTTTTCCGCTGCCCATCCATAGATGAAGAGTCCGAGTGGAATGAGAATAGCACCGGGAATCATCAACGGGACACGGTACTCGGGAGCGGTACTATTCCCAGCTCTTTCCTTCAGGCGTTTCCATAAGAGATCCATCAGCTGGCCACCCCCCTGGGCTGCGATGGTGTAGCCGATTACAAGAGCAATATAATGCAATCCACTATATGTTTCGGACTGGCCGTAGCGTTCAATCCATAAGGTGGCAAACGTTGACAACACGATATAGAGAATGCCAAAGTTATATGCAAGAAACACTGCCACGACTTGCAATATTGGCTGAGTCAATAGTAGCCGTAGAGGTCGGTTCAGAGATTTGGCTAGTTTACTGCTCAGGGTTTCCGAAGCACCGTGAGTCTCGGTATAGTATGGTCTCCCAGTCGTTCTTCGCAGCATGGCCGCCCTCCTGTTAAGTAGAATGACCTCATATGTCTCTGGGAAGGCGAATATTGCTATGATGACGAGGATGCCATCATATATTGAAAGGATCCAGAAGGACCACCTCCAGCCAATTGTTCCGGTCAATGCTCCACCAATGATAGGACCTAGGGCCGGACCTAAGAGAGGTATAAAAGTAGAGATAGCATACGACTTGCCACGTTCAGAAGGGTGCCAGCAGTCTGCTAATACTGGATTGCTAATGGCGAATTCGGCACTAGCTCCGAAGCCAGACAAGATACGACTAGCAATTAGGAGACCCGGTGACCGGCTGAAGCCACCGACGGTGTTCCATAAGATGTAGAAGCAACTTGAGATGATCCAAATCGGACGGCGGCCAAAAACCTCAGCGAGTGGTGAAAGAATCATTGGGCCGAAGGCGAAAGCGAGCACAAAAATTGAGAGGAAGATCTGGGTCTCCTCTACACCCGTGTTTAGGTCTTGTGCAATAGTTGTCAGGGCAGGGGCCAGCATCGAGCCTGACATGAGAGTTACTAATCCTCCCTGTGAGAGGAGCAGAGTGATCGTCCATTTTCGAAATTGGCTCCAATTGAAGGGGTGGTCGGGATCATCGTTCGAGTTCCAGGTCACCTAATACTCCCAGTATTAGCATTGTTATAAGCTCAGATATATGGTAATCAGCTACAATAATGGACTGACCAGAAGAGAATCGGATTCGGATTTGGACCCCTCTGAACATTGGATTTCCAACGGTTCTTGCCCTCTGATCTTTTCGACGTCCTGGCTGTCCATGTTTAGAGAGAGCTTAGCGTGTTGGTTATAGGGTAAGATTGAAATGATGTAGTGCTCAACGGGTTACAAAATCTTTGAACGACGGGAATCACGATTCCATACCACGAGAGGGGGCGATCTACTATACCTATGTTCATTGTGTAGATAGTGATGTGTTATTTGTCTGCATACGAAAACAGCCCGAAGAGTCTCACCGTCATTCAATCCTGTGTTACATAGTCCGCAGGTTCTAGATTGTGTGCCAACTGCATGCTTACATGAGACACACCCAAACACAATGCCTAGAGGATTATTTCAGACTGTCACTAGTTTGAAAAGCGCCGAATGTCCGATCCAATCATCGTTGTTGCAATTTATGCAGCTGGATTCTACGCCTCATCCACTACTACAGTGAGATAAGAACCTCCGTATCACATCTATTGAGTCTTCGGCGTGGGTCCTACGCCTCATACATACCTACATATGTAGGTATGAGTTTAGCGACCTGATTCGTGCCAAATACTTAATGGCCCGAACCGGGGTTTCAGTAAACCGCGGGTACCCAAAAACTTCATTTTAGCATAACCCGCGGGTTACCAAGAACCCATAGGCTGCCAAAAAGTTATTATACCAATTTTGATACTACTCAATTTGGTAGAATGGCAAAATTCTGCAGAAAGCTTTTGGCCTACAGAAGACTTGTGAACTCCTTATAATTGCCGCAGCAGCTAGGTAGTCTACGGGTACTCATGGGCGCCCAAACTGAAACCCTAGCTGAGTCATAAACTAGGTTACTGCAGTGCGATAAGAACCTCCGTATTACTTCCTTGGGTCCTTAGAGTGAATTCTACTCCCAGATGTCAGCTTCAGATCACATGTCCGCTGCTGTGCCTCTATGGCGTATTTTGTGCCGTAATTTGGGTAGTTAGTAGGCAGATGCAGGCAATCTAGAAGCTGAGGCAAAAACATAGTTGGATAGGTCGAAGGTGAGAATATATTTGACAAAAGCTAGCCTGGTCTCTTTCCTATACGTGATGCTGCTGAGAGGCCCCGGATTTGTCAACGCATGCAATTCGTTCAACGTCAAAATGGAGGTTAACAACAACGCTACCTTCTATCATGTTGAGAACATGACAACGAAAGAAGAACGACAACGCACAAGGAACCGATTAGCTCAGCGTAAGCATCGCGAAAGTGGGCAGAAACACCTACATCGCTTCTTAAGATCTCCTCCTAACCTAATATAATGCTATAGAAAAGAAGTTGGCTAGGGCCAACGGCAAGAACACTCGAGTTCACCAAGTCGAAGAATCACACCTAACTCAACCAGCCACGACACACTACCCATCTTGGGATGGAGACGACATGCACATGATCAATCCCTTCGAACCGGATCCGACCCTTGTTTTCGACTTCGCCGACACTGACGTTGATGCAAGTGTGAGCTCCCATACACCCGAGAAGCCTTCGGCCTTGACAGACTTTCGTGCGAGCAATACGGCTATCATTAGCTCACTCATACCGTCAAGCAGCGACGCAGATTGGCGTGCATCTGCTGGCATCGGCAACGTCCAGTCTATTCCAAATACAGGCGATCTTCAGAGCAGCCATCTGTCTCTAGTGAACAGCACGGCTCGCCCCAAGCACAATCCTCATCAATCATCAACTCAATCGTTGATAGAAGAAACGGACAACGTTCAGTATCTACTTAGCCCTGTTAGCAAATCACCAGAGGGATGCCACAAACAGTCTCCCCGCCATAGCCACCATCATTTACCATCCAGCATTATGCAAGAAGGCCGACAACAGAGTCGTACAGAGTTCCACCACCCTGCTCCTATCCAGGATAGACATACAACTCGACATAGCTGCCGCTCCACTAGTACAGATCCTGAAAGTCTTGAGTCAAATCCAAGAGGCAAACAAGCTCACGATTTTGAATCTTTAGAATCGCGATTGGAGCGTGTATTGCACGTCGTGGAAGACAATGGTTTCGACTCCATTGATTCGATGACATCAGCTTATTATACCCATAAGTTCTCTGACTCCTCTATTATAGGACCTATACAGTTTGCTAGTCGTTCCCGAAGACTTCGTAGCTTACTCTGCAGTCTCCAGGAAAGCCATATGGAATGGAGCGCACGAGAGATGAGGGCATATCGAGATGAAGTCAGCCATATGGCCGAAAAGCTTTATTTTGGTGAGCTTCGCCAACTGGTCCTGTCACGCAAGTCCCATTACCCGGATAGTCGATGTGCCTCAGTACAAGATAAATCCTTTCAAGAGTCCGCAGAACTGTCTGTGGATACCTCCCGAGGCGAGATTGCCCGTCGAATTCAAGAATTGCTGTCTCAGCCAGATATCGCACGGTTCGTACAGAAAGACGCAGCTACATTACAAAATTCGGTAAGTATTTGTTGCACGTCGTCTAAATGGTAGCGTGTGTAATCGCGTACTAAATATTTCCTCTCGATTTAAGGCATCAGATACTTGGTCTCTCTTAACAGAGCTGGCGCGAAAGGCGGGAATGCAACCTGATACGAGGGCGCGTGCCGCAAGCGCCATTATGTATCTTCTTACATCCCCACCAACGACAAGATGTTGATTTAGTTAATAATTATGCTGATAAATTGTCATGGGTGGATGTTCCCGGAGTGAAGCTTGGTTGTAAGTAGGTACCACCTGAGTAGTAGATATTAGATCGAATGTATGGATAGGGGCTCGCTCAGTAATGTTGATCCCTAGCCTTCCTATTACTCAAGGGGGTCTCTTGCCCTCTTATATTTGACTACCAAGCTATCCCCATCCCTTCGGGGTAACTTCTATCCTAATGCTCCATTGCTGCCCGACGTCAATCATGCCACTCGCTTACCCCTGAATCGCACCATAGTCATGCAGCTGAAGATAAACCCTCAATATAACGTTCAATATACTAAAATGAATCATTTATGAGATATAACGCCTACCATTAAACCTATTCACAAGGGCCTATATAGTGCGAGCGTTTATCGTGTCCAGGTCTAGTAAAGCTCTCATCACTCGGTAATTTCTCCTCACTCTACTTCTAACATCAAATTTTCATGTCATCAAACAAGCTAATAATTATCCTGGTCAAAGCAACCACACAATAGGAGTTTTTCTTACGATTCAGTGCAATAGCTAATGACCTCTGGGCACATAAGCTCCCTTCCCCTCTGTTTTCTCATTATCATCGGGATCTGCATTAATTACATCGTGGTCAGATCCTGCATCATCATCATCATCATCATCATCATCATCATCATCATCATCAGCAACGGCAAATTGTCGAGCGTCTTCTTCCAAAGCATGATATTCAGCAACACGCATATTAGACGTAGCCTGTCTCCTCTGGCGCCAGATCCAGATTATGAGAGTGGCGGAGTCCAAAATAATGCCCGCAACTGTAAGCCATATCCATATTCTCGAGTAGCCGCGTAGCAGGAGACCCAGAATAAGATTGATGAAGCCGCCGGATAGGATGAGCCTTCCTACCCAGACATGCGTGTATGATATCCACGTCCTTCTTCTGATGCGCATGAAGTCTACATGGTGTCGATAACCGAGAAAAGCTTGCAAAGCAAGGCTGCCTGAAATAACGATACCAATGATTTGATGGGCTGTGTTGATTTCGTGTTGTATCGTTACTCCTGTCACCATTCCGCACGCTGTGACAACAGATGCGACTACCTGAATTATCCAGTGATGCTTGAAGGCTCGTCTTGAACCAGAACGCATGCTGAATACGCCTGCGGGAAATAGCAGGAGGAAAGCAAAGGCCATCAAGGAGCCGTGGAGGTGGATGATGGGATTGTGTGCAAGCCAACTCGAGATTCCATTACCTGCGAAGATGTTCGGGTTTTCGGAGGCACCCAAGACAACAACTCCAGGCCGAATGACAGGTACGGAGGGGAGATAGCCTGGCGCACTTTCAGCACGCCTCATGTCAATGTAGAAGCGACCCCAGCCGCCATTTCCGGCATGATGGGCATGCATTTTCAAGTGCGCCTCATAGCTATACACCTCGAATTTTTGGTCCTTATTCCAGGCCCATATCCAGGGCTGTGACTCAGATTGCGCTGATAGTGTTGTGCCTGGCCACAGTGTACAAGAGGTACACAAGATCGAGACAATGGCTGTCGCTGTTCCGATCGGCTCAGACGCGTTTCCCAGGAGCCAGGCAGATTGTAAAACGTGTAGGTCGCTGCCACCCAGCTGATCTCGAGTCACAAGGGTCGGTTGATGATGACCGGTTGACGCTCGAATACTGACAATCGGAGCATGACCAGATGTTGGGTCTCCGTAGACAATGAACATCAAGGATCCCGACATTTCGTATCCGATTCCAACCGCGGTCCAGCCGGTGGCAGACATTTGGCGGCGCGTATGTGTGAAGGTGATATATACATTGTGAGCACTCGTCGTTGCGTTCTGCTGGGATGTAACAGCCATGCAGAAGTCAACGTCCTCGTTCGGGCGGGAGGGATCGCCATAGCGGCAGTACTGGGCTGGTTCAGCCAGAACAAAAGACGAAGGTACTAATGAAAAGATGTATAACAGCAAGAATATTTGGTTGATAGATGCCATATTTTCCCTTAGAAACTGTGCTGTTTGTTCTTGATATCGTCGTGAGTGTTGATGTAGAAAGTTGAGGTGTTGTTGATAGTGCCAAGGATTTCAACTGCAATGTTTATGCCCTGCCCTACGTCGCAGCTTAGTTTTCCGAGCCTTGTAAATCGAATATCATATTCATGCATTGATTGAGTTATTCGGGAACCAGGTGAAGACATCAGCGCAATGTACGTAATCAACATTGCCGACGCACTTTACGCACTGCAGTCATGCCGCATGCCTGATAACACGTGGGGCAAGGGTTAATGCAATGTCACTCATATCCTTGCCCGCCCCCCCGTAATCTGAGTGTAGCTCTAGTTTTTTTTTTCATGACAATGCAGGATACGTTTCACGCAATTAGACTACCTTGTCCTATGATGGGCATGAGGGCGTTCTCGTATTGCAGGGTTGGTTGCTAACGACGATCTCTTTCCATTACTCGCCCACGGGCCAATCGTCTAAGAAACCTTCCCTGTCCTGTATTATCGTTCTGCATCAGAGTCCTCTAATCAGTGAATGTCTTACCCAGCTTGCCGCCTCGTTCTGTTACAATTCGCAACTGCAATCTTCATCGTGATGATGCCTCGTAGTACACTTGCCATACTGTTGTTTGCTTGTCTCTGCATATCAGGTGTTTCTTCTTCTAAACATGGGCAAGAGGCTGCACGAGTAACCGAGTCGATTTTCCCACCCCCGCGGTGGAGAAAATCCAACCTCGCTAAGGATGATACCGTCATCCACCTTAACATTGGGCTTCGACATGATGGCTATCATGAGCTTGAAAGACGACTATATGAAGGCGAGTATTGATATACCCCTGGATATCTGAGTTACAACGACACTGACCGCACTATCCACAGTATCAAGCCCCTCGCACAGCCAGTATGGCCGACATTTGACGAGGAAAGAGCTAGAAAAACTGCTAAGACCTCCTCAGGAAACTATAAATTTAGTTCGAGATTGGTTATATGGTAGGGGGATCACTCAAGTGAACTATTCATCTGGTGGAGATTGGATCACCGCATCGGCGCCAGTCAGACAAGTTGAGGCACTGCTGGATTGCCGATATCATGAGTTTTTGAATATTGAAAACAACGAAACTATAATTCGCACCCTCAAATGGTCTATGCCAGAATATCTTCGAGAACACGTTGACGTGATTCAGCCGACTAACTCTTTCTTTCGCGCTATGCCACAAGACCGTTATGGAGGAATACCTCAACCAGATTGGGAGCGAAACAGAAGGGTTCCGACGTATGAGGAGCTCGTGGAAGAAGATCTCGTGGATCGCGGCCATCTAGATACTCCCACGATCGAAGAATTGCCCGCTAACCCAACGATTAAAGATGCTTGCAATAGACTTGCTGTCACGCCTCTTTGTCTTCGAGTACTCTACGGGACTTTTGGCTATCGGGTACAGAACGATACCAACAAAGTAGGCGTTGTCAATTTCTTGGGAAATGGGAATAACCGTTCAGATATTATGCGTTATTTGAAGGTGTATCGCCCTGACGCCCTAGAGGGCGGAGGTACCGATTATTTTGAGACCACCCTTGTAGCGGGCGCAACAGATGAGCAAACGCCAAATACCCCAGAACAGTTTGACCAACGTATGGGTCTCGAGAGTGCATTGGACATTGAGACTCTCCTTGGTGTCGCCTACCCCGTGCCTATCATTGCATGGAACGTCGGAGGCAAGCCGCCATTCCGACCTAGCCAGAACAAACCCCAAAATACCAATGAGCCGTACATGGACTGGCTCAACTATGTACTTGCACAAGATCACCTGCCGCAGGTCATATCTATATCATACGCTGATGAGGAGCAGACCGTGCCCGAAAGCTATGCGAAAAGAGTCTGCGCTGCATTCGCCCAACTCGGGGCCCGAGGTGTCAGCGTCATCGTTGCAAGCGGTGATGAAGGTGTTGGTAAGGATGGCCGATGCTACAGTAACGACGGAGAAAACAAGGCGAAATTTATGCCTACCTTTCCGGCGTCGTGCCCTTTCGTCACTGCAGTCGGAGGCACGAGGAACTTCAACCCCGTCATTGCTGGATTTGATGCGAGGGGCGGGTTTGTAACAGGTGAGCAGTATAGACCAACCTACTGTAAAACACACTGGCTTCGGATATTAACACACAGTTCTAGGAGGTGGATTCAGCGACTACTTTCCTCGTCCGAAATATCAAAACGATGCCGTAAAGCCGTACATTGAGGGCGTGAATACCACGTATGACGGACTTTATAACCCACAAGGACGCGGCATACCAGACGTCTCGGCAATGGCTTACCATTACTCAATTGTTTGGAATGGCACATCACACTTGGTCGATGGGACCAGTGCTTCAGCTCCTACATTTGCGGCCATAATTTCCCTGATTAATGACAACCTTCTTAACGAAGGGCGGCCGCCGTTGGGGTTCTTGAACCCATGGCTTTATACCTCGGCAAGAGATGGTTTTCGGGATGTAGTGCATGGCTCCAATCGCGGTTGTGGAACACAAGGTTTTGAGGCCGTGCCCGGATGGGATGCTGCCACTGGGCTTGGTACACCTGTAAGTGAAGCGCCTATAATCTCTGGTACGAAGATTATTTAACTAAATTAATGAAGTGGTTTCCTAGGTTACGAGAGGTGGCGTTGAATACAACTTTCCGGTGGCAGCACCCATGGTATATAGTGGAGTAAGAATGGTTCATTTGAATTTGAAGACAAGATATAAGCTGGTATATTAGAAATTTTGTCTCGTTATGCTTGCACCGAGGTTCTTAATCATGTCATGTAACTATTTGCAAGGTGATTGCCCATAAGCTGAGTTCAACGTGGGTTTTATCTGCACGCATCGGATACAGTTCGATCGTTCTCTTGAAATGGCTCTTGTAGATTGACTGAGAGGGTAATAGGGGCAAGGTTCGTATTTTCTTTTTCCAGATGTGACGACATGCAGTCCACCAAGCTGGGGGTCTTATTTTTCAATCTGCTTCTTCACTTACTCAATCTTCTATTCATTTATATCGAGATATCCGTCCTCTACGCCCCCCCTCCTCTAGTTCGTAATGGGCTCGCTATTTCGCTTATCGCCGTGTTAGGTTTCCGTCGTCGTAGCTGCTTGCGGCAACTGCGGCAAGGAGCACGTCGTTGATGGTAGCAACGTCTGGGCCGACTGCCCCGATTATGAAGAGACGGCGGAAGGTCGCCTTGACCGATATTATTCGATACCGCAATAACGACGGCAGTTCCGGACCGTATAACCAAGATCTTCACGATGCGACCACCGACCTCTCGCTCCAGGCTACACAACGACGAATGAACGAGAATATTGACGATATGTACCGACTCGTCACATCTCACCTGGGACATAACGGCCTCGCACATGTACTTAGCAGACTCTTCCTGGCCGTGGAGAGACAACAAGATGCTATGGACACAGCGATCGCGAAACAGGTCGCGCATGATGTCGCTAACCAGGACAAGCGACACTGGTAAAGTCCCTTACCAAACCCGTCTCGTCTATTATTCTTGATGCTGGGGCTACGAGGTTGTCATGGTGCTTATCAGGTGCACTTGGCTATTCGATTAGCCCCTTTAGATAGCTTTTAAGCTCTCGGACGTTGTAGAATTCTGAAAATTTGTATTGTGAACCCTTTGTTTTCCCCGTCCGAAAATTTCTATAGGCCTTTTCCTTTTTTCTTTTTTAATACGGGCATATTTAAAGGCCACCGAAAAATCTATTTACCCCGAGCTCGGTATTACCGTAGTTATACATTTACTCATTTCCCTCTTCTTCCCGACCCTGCCCTGTTTTTTCGGGGTTCGAACAAGCCAATAGACTAGAAATGTCCCCGCGATATTAAAACAGACATACGCAGCCATCAATCGCACATCCCGCCACGGACTGACAGTCATACCAAATTGCTGCAGGACGGTATTGACGCCAGAGATAGGGCAAAGCAGGCAATCCCCATCGCTAGAATCAGGATTCAAGACCTCGGCTCCCGTGCGCTGCGCTAGCGCCGAGAGGTACTCACCGCAATTTCTCGCTCCCGACTCTATCGCAAGTGGTATGTGTAGCTCTTCGACAGTGGAGCACTGCATCCGGACGTTGTACAGTCCGGCTACCGCTAAGCCTTCGAGGAAGTAGGTCAGTGGAGAGACGCGGTACATAAATATCCAGAATCTGGGTAGCTCGCTGGGCGTTGCCAGAACACTAGGTTATTAGGCTTAAGGTAAGCAGCTCGTCTCATTTGCCCACGCGAATTTACTATGCGCAGTAAGAGGAGATGAAGAAATATGAGAAAGGGGAGTTTGAAAGATATCACGCACCCGCAAAACACCAGGGTTAGCCAGTAGAACAGGACGCAAATATCCATGGCTATATTGGCGTGCTCAAAGAGAGCTGCAAATAGCTGGGAAATGGTGCTGACCCACGAGAGGAACAGCCAAATCAGCAAGAACGATATACCGCCTCTCGCGGCAGTACTCAAGGTGGCGTCGCCGTTAAAGCCCAGGCCCGTGGGATAGTACCACGCGGCAGAGACCGGGACCGCTACCGCCGTCTGCCAGAGAAGTTCAACGAGGATGTTGGGGCCCACGAACACGGATCAGGAGTACGTCTGAGAGTGGCGCTCCCGGGACTCGAAGAGAGATCGGCTCCCGACAAAGTGCGGGATCGCCACGCGGTTGATGCAGCTGAACATCTGGGTGACGAGAAATATCGAGAAGAGGAGATTGGTGGTTCCCTGGATATCGTGAGGGGTTCGGTAGAAGGATATGCCGTTTACAAGGGCCTGGTTATTAAGGAAACATGTCTTTAGTCAAGCTAATCATTGAGCCATACAAAGCCTTAGTAGTTATAAGAGGAACGAACCATGATGACAGGAAGTAGTGTCTTGCTCATCAGATACGAGACGCCATGACATTGATCTTGGAAGATCCTCTTCGATACTAGAAGCAGTTGGGTCCATGTTGACGCCGCGTGTTTGTAATCCTCACTGGCCTTTGTCAGGAGTAGTGGCGTCGGCGCTTTTGAGTTCATATCCACCAGGCACTCCCGAACTGCCCGATTTTCAGGGCTCCGTGCCCACCCTCCATCTGCGAAATTCATACCATATTCCTAACAGAACTTTGAGGTTAGTGCGTATCCAGCGCCATGGTTGCACGAGCCCAACAAATGTTGGAGATGGTTGGGTGGGGTCATAGGAGGGTGTGGAGGTGGATAGTACCGGTAAGGTGATGATGGGGTAATGAAGCACAAGCCTTGTATGGGCTAATGCCCTTTGCAAGCCGGTCAGACGCCATTGTTTAAGCTGATCAGTCGTGTTACCCAAGGCCCGATGAGACGTAGGTACAGGCAGGAGAGCAGCCGTGTCAATCCCCAGCCTCGCACTGGGATAAGTATAGACCGGGCTAGACCAGATGAAAAACACTAGAACCCATAAATAGCCTGTAATGCGACGGACTGGCTTTGGGAGAAACGCAAAAACCATTGGGGCGACAGCATCCTCCAGGCAAATGCCAAGGGAGTGTAAGGGAAAGAAGATAACCGCACCGCTCTTGGCATTTGGTACGCCCATAAGTTGGTCTGCACGATAGTGCAGGACGCCGGAAATGAGAAAGGCGGTGGTCAATCGTGCATACCGAGCCGCAAACGAGCTCTGGGGGAGGAAGGGAAGCGCGCTGTCAACGAATAAACGAGCGTGTCGGGTCAGGAAACTCCTGAACATCTGGTGCCAAGATACTCTGCGAAGGTTACATTGTCAGCTTATCCCCACGCGCATTCGTCGCTGGATATTGCCATGCAGCCTTCAAGTGCAGGTAACTTCACTCACCCCCAAAAGCGTCAGACGGTATATGCCTCTAAGAAAGCACCGTACAGAGGCGGACAGTCCGCAGGCTGGCTGAAATGCAACAGTACTGCGACAGTTGCACCCATATTAACCATAAAGAGGTTTAGTGTGCCTGTAGTAAACCAATAAGAGATCGTCATTACGGCACGGAAAGTAAAGTCGCCGGCGTCTAGGCGGCGCAGCGAGTAGAACAGGGCTGCCTTCTCGGGTTGCACGAGAACAGGGTCTGGGGGCGGTAGGGAGGCCACGAAGTCGACAATGGCGTGAGCTATCAACGTGACGAATAGGCGTTGGAGAATAAAGGCACCGCGCGATGTTGCCTGCCGCGTAGTCGCGGTCGAAGAGGGTACATTCTTGACTTGCCATTTCGTGCCAATGCGACGCATGTTCCAATGAAGGGTTTAAGCGAAATAATTATAGGTATTGTTGAATTGTTCAATGTGATCGTAGCAGTGCTGAATGAACAAGACCATAATCAACTTCTAATTAGCTACATAAAGCTGTGTCTGATAAAACTAGCCTATGGATTGGCGCATCGGTAGCGGGTATCTAAACAAACGCGTAGGGCAGACCAGTGCTCTAGCGTGCGGCCCGGGCCGCGGGAGTGTTTTACTTGTTACCCTTCGTACTCGAAGTATGACAGGTACCTGTTTCGACCTTTTCAAGAACTCTCGGCAACTGAGTAACAATGTAATCATATAACCGAGTTCCCCATATTGCTAAAGATTTATATCTAATATTTTTTTTTTTTTTTCATTGATGACAGTGCGTGCATAGGTATATGCGCGATATGCCTAAATTTAGAGCTTTTCGTTACATTACCATTCGTTTCCTTCAGGGTAGGCCAGGCCTGTTACGATCATCAGCATCATCGTTCGTAAGTTTGCAAAGTGCTACTCACCTTTGGTCGGGTGAACTAGCCAGCCTGGCTTCATCATGTCCACTGTCCGAGCTTTTGTCCATGTATCAAGCTTTTCCCAGTTGACACACTGATGAAAGGTTGAGTTGGCGACGGGAACAAGGCTGTCAGGAGACCACTGGAACGTGATTACCCCAATATCACCATGGCACATGGCGGACTGTCGAAGGAAGTCTAGACAGTGATCTGAATTCATACGATGTTAGCGACTATCTTCAAGAACGATAAATCGATGCTTATGTACAAACCTTTGTGTGCACGATCCCTTTCTATATCCCCTGAGGTTCGGCCTTTGGCGTATGTATCGGGGTACGTATATTGATAAAGCCGTTTCTACAATATGTTAGGTCCGATATGTTATGCCCTTAATTTTGAAACGAATGTCTTACAATACAATGGAGCTCGTGATACACGTTGAGAGTGCCGAGGAAGCCGTTCCCGTCAGGAGACGCTACACCATAATTCTCTCGACCCCATTGCTTCATGTACTCGCTTTCGATAATGATGTTTTCAGCTATAACACAAAATTAGAATGTCGAGATATAGAACTATATTATACCTAGGTGTGGACTTGCAATTGAGGAGCTTGTGCCAGTTCCGGTCAATTTCTTCACGTGGTTTTCCAGAAAATGGCCCGTTTTGATTATCATTCGTGTCAAACTTCCGTAATTCCCATTCTAACGCCTCATTCGCCGGCGCTAATTGATGATGTAAGTAAATAATAATAAGAGGGGATTCATTTATTTTGATTCACACACTGTTGACCAGCTGGGGACCATGTTTACGTAGCCTATGCACTTCTGTACGCAGAGAGATTATCGTGGCCAAGTAGATAGCGAAAAGAATGAGGTGTGATAGGCAAATACAGATCCACGTTCTTGAGAAGGGGGAACGGCTCGATCGAAGACTCCTGATATCCTTCTCGCTGAGAAGACCATCTTCGCTACTGTTGCTGGAGATGGGTCGGCCTGCCTCCTCTAGATTTTTCTGGAAGGTGAAGGGAAAGGTTGGGGGTTTCGGCCAAAACTGCATGATGGAGTTTTACTGTTGGTCGTGTAGTCGCTTCCAAAAACAAGTATTTAGATTATGATCTTACTAAAGAAACAACTAGAGCTCACTCTTGAAAAGCATCGAGGGACAAGAGCTAAGAGTTTCAGAGATTACATAAATATTGAGTGACATCTGGGAATGAAATTTTCTGGATTGATCCAAGTCTAATAACACGATGCACTTCTGACGAAGTCATTATTGTTGGAGGGTCACCCATGTAATGGTTGATCATCAATGACATAACATCAATCCCTATAAGGTTCCTTTAGCCGTTATTGGACACTTGAACATACCTTACCAAACCTTCTCCATAATATGGAGGTAGCTTCATCTAATGAAGCAGTTTGATTGGCTCAAATAGGCACTTCCGAACCAGGCAATTTCAGATGTAAACTGAAGTATCAGCTAGTTGATTGGTTGGAATGGCACAAAAAACGGTACATGCATTTCCCAATAAGGATAATCGACGAATACTGTAGCATGACGCTGCATCTGAATTGACCGGGTTATTTCCATTCTTGCTTACATGTAAATCTTCCTTGGTCATCATGCACGGTCATTTATGTCAATCGCCAGCAAGCACTGACAACACTTTGTGTAGCTGGGAGGTGAGTTTAGTATCGCTCAGTCACGCTACGGAACTCGAATATCTGGCGAAATAATTCACAATGTTAGAGTCTCCTGTTAGCAGTCTCAAACCCCGAGATCCCTCGCTGGATTTAATGCAAGCAGGGTGTTTTGCTGTTCACTCTATTCTAGATGCGTACCTACTCGGTGCATCATATGATGTTGACGAGTCTCCTCATCTTATGGGCCATTGTAGCTTCAACTGCATCAACTTCACACCCAGGCACAAGAAAGTACTCGTTCTATTCACTTAAAGAACATCATGTTAGCCCAAAAGATTGGATACGAGGTGAGCGAGCGCCCCGTCAGCATCAGCTCAGCCTCCACATTGGTCTTGCGCAAGAAAACTTCAAAGAGCTGGAGAAGAAACTGGAGGAAATATCTACTCCTGGCCATCCAAGATTCAGGCTTCATCTTACAGCACAGGCTGTAAGGGCTCTTGTTCAGCCTTCTAACAAGACAATCGATGCCGTGAAAGAGTGGCTGGAGGGCTATGAAGTTCCAGTGGAGCTGCTCGAGTTTTCACCAAGTCGAGATTGGATCATCACACCGAAACTGCCGATTTCATTAGTTGAGAAATTACTTCATACATCATATCACGTCTACCGAAAACAGAATGTAACAATTGTCCGCACCGAGGACTGGTCTCTGCCTTTACATCTACATGGACTTATCGACATCGTGCAACCCACAACATCCTTTTCCCAAATGAGGCCGCTTAGTATCTTATCACAATCTCGTCAGGTGCAGTCTTCAACGCAACCATCGCTGAATGATGCAGCCGAGGACATTGCCGACGGCGTTGATATATTGCATAAGATAGATCTATCCAACCCACCAGTTGACATGACGCCGAAAACGGCTTGCAATACTAGCGCAGTGACTCCAATATGCTTGCGCACACTTTATGGAACTTTGAATTACACAGCCCAAGCAGCAGAGAAGAATAGTATGGCTCTGACCAATTACTGGGGCGAGTTCAATAACCGCTCCGATATAAAACGCTACCTGCATCTCTACCGTCCGGAGGCTGCCGAGGCGGCGAACGACTTTACCATTTACGATATTGGCGGTGCTGTCAATCAGCAAACACCAGCCACCGCATCACAGCTCGAGCGTGGGCAGGGACGTGAGGGAAACCTAGATGCTCAAGTCATGCTTGGCGTCGGAAGCCCTACCCGTCTGGTAACTTATAGCGTCGGGGGCGAGCCTCCACCGTACCAGCCCGACGTGTCGCTTCCAGACAACACTAATGAGCCATTTCTGACTTGGCTACAGTACATTCTAGCCCAAACTGAGCTCCCCACGGTGGTCAGCACATCATATGCGGACACCGAGTACACGGTTCCGCCGTCCTATGCCAAATGGGTTTGCAATAGTTTTGCACAGCTAGGGGCCAGGGGCGTAACTGTTGTCTTCGGCTCCGGCGACTGGGGTGTCGGGGATCCGAAGCAGTGCCATTCTCCTGCCGGAAATCCCAGGTTTGTTGCGCGCTTTCCCGAAAGTTGCCCTTACGGCACCTCAGTGGGGGCTACTCGAAACATCAACCCAGAGATCGTGGCATATAATGATCGAAATGGGTTTGTGAGTGGTGGTGGGTTTAGCGAGTACTTCGCGAGGCCGGCCTATCAGGATCATGCCGTCAATTCCTATATCTCTAGACTGGAAGGTTTGCACGATGGGCTATACAACAGCCACGGGCGCGCGTACCCGGACGTCGCTGCTATGGGATACCGCATCGTAACTGTTTGGAACGGAACGACGAAGGTTGTTGATGGCACGAGTGCTTCTGCTCCAATCTTTGCGGCGGTGGTGGCTCTAGTCAACGATGCCTTAATTGCCGAGGGTAAGCCTCCCTTGGGGTTCCTGAATCCCTGGCTCTACTCAGGCGGATTCAGGGCCTTCACTGATGTTACTTTGGGCTCGACTCGAGGTTGTAATACTTCGGGTTTTCCGGCGATGAGCGGATGGGACGCAGCTAGTGGGTTTGGAACACCTGTAAGTTTTTCTCTCTATGTCGTCGAAGTTAATTGATGGAAATTTCACAACTAATTCGATCGTAGTGGTTTCCCATGTTTAGGTCACTTGCTAGCCAGAATAGATTTAGGCAGACATATCCTTGGTATATAGATTGAATTAAAGTCTTCCGGAGAGCTTTCAACAAATACCAAATAAAGCTTCATTCAGGTGGGGTGCCTTGTTTCGTGGAGCGTTACAGTAAGGTAGATAGTTATCGGGAATGACAAAAGGGCATCGCGTGGCAGATCAGTCAGAAGCAATATTCGAAAATACCCATCTCCTACTCAAGCTAAGCGTAACTTTATAGTATTTAAATGAACGTTTCAAAATATAGCACATAGTCATATTGTTCATTCTCCGCCCTTGCATGTTTTGGCACATAGTTAATCACCCATCAAGAGATTGAATCTTTTGGACTCGATAAACGTTCCAGAAGTTCTTCATAGGATCGCGCGGCTAGCAGCATATATATACTGCCCCAGATTGAACTTGAAATGCCTTATAAATTATTGTTTACTTTTTCTTGTACGTTTTGATCCAGCTCGTTTCTTGTTGTTCAATTTACATTACGAATAATTAAGCTCTAAGTCCATCAATAGTTCTAGTTACAAGCCCGTGATGGTATAATGGATTGACAAAAATCTCTGAACGGTGATTCTAGCATTATGAATAGGAATATACATATACATTCAGACAAGCCAGCGTGCAAACGCCACGCAACGCATCAACATCAACATCAATGTCCATGTCCATGTCCATTGTCCAAATGCGGTGATTCTGCTGCACCAATGTTATCCCCCTCTCCATCGGGGTATGCCACCCCTAGAGAATTCAGGTTAGTATCCATCGAATCCGTACCAGTTAATCGTTACAAGAACTCACCTTTCGTAGGGTGCCTCAGCCAATTGGGTCTCATCATATCGACCGATCTGGATCGTGTGAAATGAGATAATTTGTTCCAGTCCACGCACTGGTGGCTCGTCGCGTTCGCAATCGGCATCAGCTGGTCTGCATGCCAGCTATACGTGATTAGTCCGATGTCGCCGTGGCACATAGCAGACTGGCGAAGGAAGTCTATGCAATGTTCTTTTCAGATAGTTAGCGGCAGTGGTATAAGCATATCTAACGTGATCTGAGAGGGAAAGACGACCTAGAAATAGTAATATGCCTGTCCGAGTTCGTAGAAATCCGTTTCTTTGCCATTCACATGGTTTCACTGTCAAGTACTCACCATTGTGAAGCCGGTTAATCTCCTTCTGGTGCTCGGAAATTGACGGGAAGTAGTAGTCCATGTACATATACTGCCGTATCCGCTTGAGACAATGCAACTCATGGTACACGTTGAGAGTGCCTAGGTAATGGCCATGTTCTGGAACTTCCACCGAGGAATCCTCGCGATTGTAATGGCGGATGTATTCGGGCTCGAGCAGGATGTTCTCGTCTTTTGTTCCGAGTTAGCTCGACTTTCTAATACGCAGATATTGGAGTCAGAGCCGAGTAACATACCATTCAAGAGATCGTGCCAGGCTTGGTCAACTTCCTCGCTCGGCTTGCCCGTGAAAGGACTCGCATGGTCTTGAATACGATCCTCCAGGCTGAAAGAGGTCTCTTGAAATGTGATATAGCCTCTAGCCGGAGCTGAACGTTGGTGTTAGTCGACCACATGTTTTCGAGAGCCTGCTAGCTTTAACCTACAATATGGCAGCCCATGATACCTTAGATTCTGTGCACTGTGTCCTACCAGAAGTAAAATAAATACATAAATAGAGAATATAGCAAAATGTGCAACCAGGAATCGTGCGTCCCTGTAAAAAGGTCTATGACAGCACTTGCCGCCGATACACGGTCCGGCCTTCTCTAGAAGGGACTCGCCAGAGTCTTGATCAGTCGATGTCTGGTCGGCCGAGAGGTAAGTGTAAATACCCCTTGCGCTACCCCTAATGGGCCATTTCCACTGCGGCAATTTGAAATAGAAAGATGGCATCATGTTATGGCGGTTAAAGTGAGCTTCAGTTTGGGCTTTCTCTTTTCCATAAGACACCAGGTGAAATTTAATGAGAAGAAAAGGGAACTCTGCTTCTTCACTAGGATCAGTCTTCACTGCCATCTCCTAGGTAGTGTATGAAAGGCATCTTCTGCTGACAGCTGAGATTAATTATCAAGCGGGGGTATTGGTATAAAGAGGGGCTGGTGGTGAAATGCTTATTGTCCTGCATGAATGTTTGTACGTTGCTGTGACCTTGCATATTACCGTGCAGGGGGCAATGCGTATTTAGGTATTACCAACTCTCATGCCTTGTCATGGCTATGACAATCACATGGGATTCGATTCCTTATGTGTGCAGCCGTAATTACCAAGTCGACGGAAAGGCAACCCACATCCCTGGATGTATATGCACAATGTGACCATCTACCTATTAGAGTAGATCCTTAGCTACTCGTCTCACCTCAAGGCGTTGATAGAGTGTCGACATGGTCGTACCAAGTAGAAAGCCACTGCAATGGGGCCAATTCTAGCTTTAACGGCAAATGAGACACTACTATGCTATTCCTAGTTGACTCGGTTTTCTTTACATACTCAAAGAGACAAATGTATCTCGTGCTCATCTACCATGTCTTTAGAAACGCCCTCCCAGATCAGGCGTGAAGTCGAACATCCGTTAGGCGTCGACGACGACTTTAATATCACTGTTACCAGCGATCCTGATGATCGTATGGGCTCGGTCCCTCCAAGATATAACATCAATCCATTCGTACCATTCGAAAATGCGCCGACCACACCAATCATTAACATAGTTACGCCGAGGGCCGTTCTCATAGGAAGCCTGTGTGGAGCTTTAGTCAACGCTTCGAATATCTACCTTGGTCTGAAGGCAGGATGGACTACCTCTGCTAACATCCTCGGTGTATGATCCACCGTCCTTCTCCTAATATATATGGTATTAGAGTTATTGGTACTAGCTAGCTAAATCTGCAAGTGAACAGGCCATAGTTGGTTTCTCCGCTCTGAAGAAATGGACGGCTGGCACAAATCACCCGTTTGGGCCCCATGAGAACAACATCGTCCAGACCGTTGCTACAGCCTCCGGGGGCATGTCCAATGTCTTCATTTCCGCAGTGCCGGCCCTCTACCAGCTCGGGCTCCTAAAAAGTCCCACAGAGGACTTCTTTCGGGTGGTCGCACTCACTGCGGTTGGCGGGTACTTCGGGCTCCTGTCAATTGTTCCTCGTATGTATTCTTCCCATCAGTATACGCCAAGATTGTAGTATCGACTCAAACAGTGAAACAGTGCGGAAGTTCTTCATTGAGCATGTGGCCTCTGAACTCAACCTCGTGTTCCCGTCTTCTATGGCGACTGCTATCACGATAAGGAGCATGCATTCAGCAGCAAATGGAGAGCAAGTAGCCACGCTCAAGATGAGGACCACCATTTATGCTTTCATTGCAGCAATGACTCTTAGAGTGACATCTCAATGGATGCCTGGAGTATTCTGGGTATGTCATACACTATCATAATCTTGCTATGTGTACGGAAACAAAATCAGTGTAGATTCACTAAACTACGAGCTTAACAGAATTGGCACATTTTTACGTGGTTAGCCGAACTTGGTATTGCCCCTAGCCTATGCGTCGCAGCTGAGAGCTGGGGCTGGTCTTTAGAGTGGTCTCCCGCCATGTTAGGTAGTGGCATGCTGGTCGAATTCGGGGTTGCCTGCTCGTTCTTTGGAGGGTCCGTTCTGGCATGGTTAGTGCTCTTTCTATTATATCAGCTGGCTTCACTGACGCTATGGACTGCTTCTTGTTTTGTATGTCGTTCAGCTAACTCTTTGAGGGAAACAGGGGTATTATTGGACCATACCTCGTAGCTCAGGGTATTGCAACTGGAGAGTATATATCTAGCAAGCCCGGCTGGACTGGTTTTATGTCTTATGCGGTAATGTCATCTGAATTTGCTAATGCTGCTCATCCAAGTCCACGATACTGGTTGCTTTGGCCGGGAGTTGCCTGCACGCTGACAGTCGCTTTCGTCGGTAAGATTTCAATTTTGCTTTCCATCTTCTCATGGCTATTACCAATCCTTCATGGCCCTATCTTGCATTCTACTGATGAAATCTGAAATAGAATTGGCTTGTCAATGGCGTATTTTATGGAAATTCGCTGTGCTCTCCACTATGGTAACAATCTCTACCATAAGACCAATCTTTCAAGGACGACTCTTCTCTGGATACAATCTCGTAGAGAGCAAGGAAGAAACAGGAGCCGAGTCTTCGCCTCAAGAGAACAGGGGAGATATTGCCAGGTGGATGTGGGCACCAGGGGTTGTTGTTTTAGTGGTTCTGGCGGGTGTCGTCGCACCGCTTCTGTTCGAAATGTCAGCTCTCGAGACACTTTTAGCTCTATTCTTGTCCTTGTGCCTCTCTTTAGTTGCTATTCAAGCGACGGGAGCAACAGGTATGCAAGCCCCTTCCACTTGTGTCAATGTAGAAGCCCTCCCTACGTCAGATTAGAACTGATCCTTGAACTTGCGAATAAAGACACCACACCCCTCAACGCTATCTCAAAAGTATCACAACTTATTTTGAGTGGTGCTACTCAGGCAGCAGGGGGTAGCATCACTGACGCTCAAAGACTGAACCTTCTTGGTGCTAGTCTAACAAACATCGGTGCAAGTCAAGGAGTTGGTAAGTCCCATCGAGACCACCGTGATATAGAAGCGTGGTAATGTAGAAATTCAAGTTTCTAACGAGGACTTCGAATATCGCAGATTTGATAGGAGACTTCCGTGTTGGCTTCTTGCTCGGCACGCCGCCTCGCCTTCAATACGTTGCCCAGCTTCTGGGAACGTTCGTCGCCACCATGGTCGCACCCTCTATCTTTGTTTTGTTCACCAAGGCCTACCCATGCATCATTGCGAAATCTGAGGACCAAATGACAGATCACACATGTCAATTCCCCGGCCCAGCAGTAGCATCCTGGCGAGCAGTCGCGATTGCAGTCAGTGAGTCTACCTCACCCATTCCAGCATCTAGCGCCACGTTCTCGATTGCTTTTGCGGCCAGTGCAGGGTTACTGGCTTTCCTTAAACAAGTCTTGTTCACTGGCCGACTATCATTCCTCAGGAATTATCAGCCCAACATGATGATTCTGGCCTTGGCTTTTACATTACCAACCCCTCAAACCGGCATCACGATGATGGTGGGGGCGATTATGGCAAAGGTATGGAAACGGAAGAGGCCCAGTGATTTTGAGCAGCTGGGATTTGGGGTTGCAGCTGGCCTAGTAGCTGGGGAGGGCATAGGAGGTACAATTAACTGCATATTGTCGATCCTGGGGATTAGTGGAGAGCAGTGGGCTTCGAATATTGGATGTCCAGCCAGTATCTGTTAGTTACTTATTCAAAAGAGCTCATTCAAAATATCGAAAAGAAATCGATGATTAATTACCTCAAGACGTATGTGGATTTATCTTATTGGAAAGTAAGTCCTCTGACCTCTACTATACAATTTTCTTCTTCTTGCATCACCAAGCCTACGACTTTCCATATGTCATATTTCCAAACCCCTAAGTCGCCTGTACCTGTGACTCGGATTGTAATTAGTGTCAAAGTAGAGATTTTGAAGAGCGATGAGGTAATTACTGGTGCAGGGAAAATAGAATGTTTAGCGCCCAAGGCTTCGGTGCCGGCGTATTGCCAATTCGGGGCCACTTCCGGTCGGAACATTGGCCTAATAGTGCAGGGGTGGCAATGAGTCACTCAGTTGCTACAATAAGTATAAGTAAGTGTCTCCGCAGGGACTTCCATACAAGTGAATAGGCACACTAGGAAGCTTAGATGGTCGGCCAGTGCCATTGATAGTGTCCTGACCATCATGTAAGATCATAACGCCACATGATCGATCGATTATCATGTGATCCGTGCTGCTTTTTGATTTCAGAATACCCAACAAATTCTTGTCGTACGCGATGACAGCCAATTACAATATCCGAACGCATCGTCCTGGTGACATGGGGCTGATAATTCATCAGCATGCTACTCTGGTAAGAGAAGCAATACCACCTTTCAAATAGCACGGGCTAAGTAAATGCATTAGTATAAACAGCTAGTTGGTTGGGATCCGAGTTTCGAAGCCGACGTTGCTCGCACAACGCTTGATTTCCTCGATAACTTCGATCCTAATCTAGAGCGCGCGTTCATAGTTGAGTCTGTGGGAACGTCCGAGTTTCTAGGTTCAGTCGCTGTTTTAAAACACAGGAAAGAGGCGAGCACAGCACATTTGCGGTTCCTGCTTGTTGACCCAGCTGTGCGCGGGGTTGGGCTTGGCTCAAAGCTGATTGATGAGTGTGTACGCTTCGCACGAGAATGCGGTTACGCCAAGATTGTCTTGTGGACTTACAGCGCGCTTGGAGGGGCACGCAGGCTGTACGAGCGGGCGGGTTTTGTCGTCGCCTCAACTGAGGAGCAAGAATGTTGGGGTGTAAGGATGAATTCTGAAACTTGGGAGCTCTCACTATCGGATACGGACGGACAATCTACCGAGGGTTATAGGGACAGCTGACAAATTTACGAGCTCAGGAAGATGGGCTTTTCTCCTGGATTTTGTCCATTGTAAGAGCCTACCTACACACCGAGCGTTTTCAACTCTCTTAGCTGCGTTGAAACCCCAACTTTGCACAACTTCATGTGATATTCTAGTATATCGGTAACCAGCCTGAGTGACATATTTGAAGAACTGGGAGTGGATCTTCGGAGGCCGAGGGTAGCTCAAGCTGCCTCCGAATTTTCGGGGTGTGGCGGAGACATCGGGCATTTTCTGGGTTACAAAGTCTGGCTGTCTGTCCGGTTCAAAAGCAATTTCAAGGCTGGACCAGTGGCCGGCCCAGCCCAGCTGCTCTGCGCCGCTCTGCCACGTGCGATCTATTTATCATGGGTCCATTGCTGGAAACCGTATCTTGAGCCCAAGGAATATAAGTGCGGCATCTGGGGCAATGACTTCCCAGCTTGCTCTCAATGGCTGGCTCTCTTGCACAAGAGACCAGTAACCCGTGGAAGAGGGCGCGTGTACGATATTTGACGATGCGTAGAGTCACCGCGTGGACGGTCGCGTACTGTGCTGGACCACAAATGTCGTGATTTCATGATGAATAAGCAATGGGATGGGGACACATCCAGGCTACGTTCATGTACCTTCGTCGATCGAACATCACTAGTGTCCGATTCAAACATGAAATTTCCGTCGACAAGACCTGCTCGAGCTGCTCAGAAGCATCCGATAGGAGTGAAATTACTGCCATCCTCGCATGACAATTCAATCTTGCTTAACTTCCTATTTCGGAGTCCAGTGTCGACTGATAACGCTAGCCAACCATGACCCCAGTTCCCAGAACCAATAAAGAACTATACCCGGGCGATCTTAAAACTTTAGTGATCCTTATTTACACGTGTACTTGTACAACCCAATGAGAGGAAGATAATACGGCGCCTCATTTCGCTTAGTATCTGACAGCTGGGCATCCATGTCCAGATGTGTGGCGTTTGAACACTGGTACCGTTACTGGTGGGAACCGTTGCGTCCGGCCCGGGATTGACCCTAGATCCCAGTCCCACAGAGCCGGGGCTATCGAACCACTTTGCTGCACTGCTTCTGCCTGCAGAGCAGAATTTTGCGGCGTTGTGCGCGTCATGTGCGGAAGAACTGCCTGATGAGCGACTGGAACGCCTCGGTTCATGGCTTGGCGAGCTAAGTGCTGTGGAAAGTGTACTACCGTACCTACATACATAGGATGTATTGTATGCATGCAGACTCAATCGGATGGTACATTGATGGAGTTCGTCTCATGCGTGAGTGGGTAGTGTACCTATGCTCATGTCGGGCTCTTGCTACGTGGTGCATCACTGCACCTAGTGTACGTTTTTGTCGTTATCTCACAATCATTCAGGAAAATGGAGCGAAACGCTTTCCTTATTCGAACAGAGTGATATGGCAACAGGCTTGGTACGCTACAAGGGTCGGTCAAAAGGATTGTCACGAAGCAACATCCCTGAAACCATGACTATGGATTTTGCCGTGACCGGTTACCGACATTCAGGGCCGACTCCATACTTAATACTTCGAACAGCTGCAGAACACTACATGGCACTGCATGCGTAGCACATTCGCATGGGGTCGTTCCTAGTGACGATCGTACCGAGCCCGCTTTTGACAGCTTGGCCGTTGCTACATCTACGAGCCGAGTACGAACAGTGATTTTGCAGATTACCATGCCCTTTCTGTTGTCAACATCCCTTGGAGCATACAAACAGGATGGAAGAGTTGCTCCCTGCCTGGGATGCAAAGGAACCGTACAGAGAGAACGGGCTATAATGCCACATAAAATACCTATGCCATTGTCGTCTGGATGGATAGGCAAGAATGTACCGACCAGGTGCAAACCAAAAGCTTGGGTCGTTGTCGAATCATCCTGGTCGATATACTTACCTAGGGGCACTCGGGGCATACCCTCAGAACTCCTCTGGACATCCCCGTTACATAATGATATATACGTGCTATATTAAGTCTCCACGAGATCGCTGCGTATGCAGTGACAACGGTCTGTCCTGTCTAGGAAAAGTGCTTGAGCTCACCGCAAGTCTTTGAACTTCACCGATATTTGCTGCGCGGCATATAGCTCGTGGTGCCTCGATTCCATGCCAATACAAATCGACTTGTAACTTCCCCATATGAGCGCCGGCTTGGTCATAGCTACCAGTCAAAGGGGATGTCAGCGTTAGACGCGGTAAAGGATACCCGGCCCTTGCTATCCGATGCGGCGGACCCAATTACCGTGGCGGGGCCATTCTTCGGCCCAAGCATTGAAGTCAGACATGGGTAGATATATTTGCGTTGTTGCCCAGGGGTGTCAAAATTCCCGATATGTAGATTTCGATAATACCATATATAGCCTCGTTCAACGGCGTGTTTCCACAGACTAAGAAAAAAAAAAAAAAGACAATATTGACACCTAGGCGGCACGTAGCGTTCAGAATGTGTTGTGGTAGTTTGTTCCTGATTCAAACGACACTTTAGATTCTTGCAAACAAGCAAGGGGTAGATTAGGGATCTTACATTCTAGTACACGTATATCCAAGACGTCGTCTTTTAGTACGTTCTTAGTCTTTTCTAAGACCAGGTTTAAGTCAGAAATATCTGAAAGGTACACACTAGCATATCGGCGTAGTGACTGTGTACTCTGTATGTACACCGCACCTCATCAGCATGGGGCGAAATACTTGGATGACCGGGGCCCTGGACGAAACGATGTTGGCCGTCCCATTGTGGATCAAGGTGAGAATTGTAGTGGGCCCGTATGAGACGGATCTGGGGGTTTTCACCGTGATTCATGAATGGTGCGAGAAATTTGCAGGAGTCCGGGACTACGCCGCCGTTGGGCGGAAGAGAATGGTTATAAGCTGGCAGGGAGGTTTGATTATTAAAGAGTCGACCACCCACCCGACAACTTGGAACCAAACTAGGACGCCAAAACCTTCAACAAAAGTTGTTTAAGCATACCCGACTTTCAACATGTCGCCGGGCTTGGTAGAGCAAGATGAGGGGTTGGGGGAGTCCCTTCTCGAGCCCGTGGCTATTTGTGGCATGGGTATGTTCTAATCCCAACTCCTATTTTCTCTAAGGATATTTGGAGATGATAGACTAACAGTGAGGCCACTCAGCCTGTCGACTGCCCGGTGGTGTTGATTCAGACTCATCCTTCTGGAAGATGCTGGTCGAGAAGCGCTCTGGACAGACACCGCGGGTACCCGAGTCTCGTTTCAATATCGACGCCCATTATCACGAGAATCTCGCCCGTCCAGGCTCCTTTAATGTTGCCGGAGGGTATTTCCTCGATGGGCAGCCTGAAGAGTTCGACCCTACTTTTTTCAACATGACGCCCATCGAAGCGCAATGGCTCGATCCGCAGCAGAGAAAGATGCTTGAGGTATCATACGAATGCTTAGTGTCAGCGGGTATCACGTTAGAGTCCATTGCTGGGTCCAATACGGCGGTATTCGTGGGGTCTTTCACATCAGATTATCGTCAGTTCCTCACACCATTCCATAATTTGCGCGGAAATAATCGCTGACATGGATTTCCCTGCGATAGAGCAGATGTCAACCCGCGAACCAGACTTTCGCCATAACTACGCAGCAACAGGGGTTGACCCTGGCATAATCAGCAACCGTATTGGTAACGTATTCAACCTGAATGGGCCGAGGTCAGTTCTTAGCCCCTGTCTGCCACGCCATGCCCTAGCGTTTTACTCCGCTCACGCCTCAACGGAGAGTGCGACGCTGACCAAACTGGTGCAGTTTCACCATCAACACCGCATGTTCCTCATCTATCTACGCCCTCCATAACGCGTGTCACGCCCTCCGCAATCGGGATTGCGACGCTGCTATAGTCGGTGGCGTTAATCTGATTATAACCGTTGATCAACACATGAATACTGCAAAACTAGGCATTTTGTCTCCGACGTCGACTTGCCATACATTTGATGCTTCAGCCGACGGGTACGGTAGAGCGGAAGGAGCCGGCGCTTTGTTCGTGAAACGTCTCTCGGACGCGATTCGTGATGGTGACCCAATTCGTGGCGTCGTACGCGCGACGGCCGTTAACACGTAAGTGGGCAGAAATTATCCGCCTTTGAGGACTAGGTTTACTGAAAGACGTGTAACAGCAATGGGAAAGTTGAAGGGATGGGCATAACTCACCCTAGCGCGGCAGGCCAAGAGCGGGTGGTGCGAATGGCATACCAAAAGGCTAATCTCGATCCTACTCTCACAGCTTATGCCGAGCTTCACGGCACAGGCACTCCTGTAGGAGACCCAATAGAAGTACGAGCAATATCACGAGCATTGAACGATAGGAGACCCACTGATAAGCCTCTGCTGGTTGGAGCAGGTAAAGCTCTCGCCATTATGCTCCTGGCTAGCTGGTGCTAACCCATGAAACAGTCAAGCCAAATATTGGACATTCCGAAGCGGCGAGCGGGATATTCGCTGTAATGAAAGCAGCACTAATGACAGAGGCTGCGATAATACCTGGAGTTGCGTATTTCCAGAACTTAAATCCTGAAAGTAGGTAATCTTCACCGCCATGCCGTATTGCGAGGATTTCTCTGGTGGTACGTCAATGGCATGCTGACAAAAAATCAAATAGTCAAAGAAAAAGATTGGAACGTAAAGGTACATGCTGACACAGCACCCTGGCCGAGTGATTACCCAACACGGAGAGCCAGTGTGTCGTCCTTTGGATATGGAGGTACTAACGGCCATGTCATCATCGACGCGATCGAATCTCTGTACCCCTGGTATCAGCACGCCCAAAAAAGGCGAGATTCGCAGCATGTCAGACTCTCGAAGAAGGCCACTCTTTTGTGCTTTTCGGCACACGATAAGCCCACTTTACTTCGCAATATCACCGCCGTCGGCGCCGTAGCCCCAGAATATCATCTCTCTGATCTGGCATATACCCTGAATATGCGCAGGACGAAATTTATGCATCGAGCCTACGTTGTAGCAAGAGACGGTCATGAATCCGATAGTTTTTCCAAGGCAGCCTTACAAACTGGGTCGGCTTCGAAGAAACCAATTTCTATTGGGTTTCTCTTCACTGGTCAGGGGGTAAGTATCAGTCAACATCGCCTCCAAGTAATTATGAACTGATGACTTGCTATCACAGGCACAATGGGCTGGCATGGGCAAGGCAGCTTGCCAAGAATTCCCTATTATGATGGAGACAATCCAGCACCTGGATAGAATCCTGAGTAAGGCCCAACCCAAGCCGTCCTTCAACATGACTGAACTGCTTCTGCAGAGCAGTGAGGACAGTGCAAGACGAATCAACGATGCAGACATTGCCCAGCCGTTATGCACAGCAATTCAGATCGCGCTCGTTGACCTCTTCGCGCAGTGGAATATCACACCCGAAGTCAGCATTGGTCACTCCTCGGGTGAGATCGGGGCGGCTTATGCTGCTGGACTTATCAGCGCTCCTGAGGCGATTCTTGCAGCATTTTGCCGAGGACGATCTGTTTCTGAATACTCACCCCCAGGTTCCATGTTGGCGGTCGGATTAGGAGTGCACGAAGTTGAAGAGTACTTGTCTCCTTTCGACGTGGAGGATGTCTGCATCGCTTGTGAAAACTCACCTAGCAGTGTGACCCTAAGTGGACGAGAAGGCCCGATCTCAGAGGTCCGAGAGAGACTTGCTTCAGAAAAGATTTTTGCAAGAGAGCTCCCAACAGGTCGAGCATATCACTCTCCCCATATGGCATCTGTCGGTATAGTTTACGATAGTATGCTTACCAATGCGCTCAACGAGATCTCAGAGGACGACTTCTTGTGGCGTCGTCCACGATCATGCATGATATCATCTGTCACTGGGAGAATTGTGGATTCTTTCTCAGAGTCACTGAAGCCAGGTTACTGGAGTGACAATCTTCGCAACAGGGTTTTATTTGACACAGCTGTCCAACAATTAGGTAGCAACAAGGATTTTGAAAGTTTAACTCATCTCATCGAAGTCGGACCACACTCGGCTCTCGCTGGCCCTTTCAAGCAAATATGTCTTCATAACAAATATTTAGGGTCTCGAATCAAATACTTCCCATCCTTGAAACGTAACGAAAACGACACAGATAGGCTGCTAAGTGTCGCGGGATCTTTATTCTTAGAGGGATACAACGTCGATTTGGAAGGAGTTAATGAATCGAATGAAAGTGGTATAAAGAACGATGCTCGTAAGCAGAAAACGAAACATCTGATTGTTGATCTTCCGCCATACCAATGGAATTACGAAAAGCGATACTGGACAGAACCACGAGCCAGCGCTGAGCAGCGAGCACGAGCTTATCCTCGCCACGACCTTCTTGGTAGTCGCATATCAGGGCTTTCAAGAAAATCAGCTAGCTGGCGTAATGTCCTGCGGCACCGCGATGTGCCATGGCTCAAAGACCATAATGTGAGTTCTCGTACTGAAATACAATTTCCATGTCTCTTGTAAGCATATACCATTAACCACCACATATCAAATAGCTCGGCGGTACGGCAATCTTCCCCGCTGCAGGTCATCTGTCAATGGCGATAGAGGCACTACAACAAGTCTGCGAAACTGCAGGGAAGCCATTCAAAGGAGTCACATTGCGTGATGTTGATATCAGGACAGCCTTGGTAGTACCTGACGATGACGATGGTATAGAGGTTATCCTGAATCTACAGTCACCGACCGACCCGACATCGGATTGGTATCACTTTTCCGTCGAGTCTCCAGGATCAGATGGGGAATGGACAACTCATTGCAATGGAAGAATATCGGCGATCGGCAGTCCCAAGAGCATCCTATCTAGCAATGAAACTCCTGTTGACGAGACGGCTCTGACACAACGTGTGTCAGGGCAACGGTGGTACAGTGCTTTCCATCGAGTGGGCTTTTACTATGGAAAAACCTTTCAGCAATTGCGACATGCACGGACCGCTAGGACTCTTCATCATGCTTCGGGCGACGTAACCATACGACAAATCTATGCCGAGGAAATGCAGGGCGAATCGCGCTATCTAATACATCCGACAAGTATTGACGCTTGCCTACAACTAATCATTATCTCAATCAACTCTGGGAAGCATAAAGATATGCCCTGGGGCGTTGTACCAACACGCCTCGAGGAAGTGACACTGTTCCCTGCATTGACTGGCCAAGAAAGTGGCATAGGCCACGCCGTGGCATGGACAAACGGCTTCGAGGGGCGTCGCTTCAATACCAATGTCCAACTCAGTGGCAGTGATCACAGTCTGCTTTTAGATATCAAGAATTTGACGTGTACTGCGTATGAAGCTGCGCTGCCTGCTGTATCTGATGTTCTCAACGGGACCGAAGCCAAAGGGTCAGAACCTTTCTCTATCATGTCTTGGAAACCCGATGTTCAAACCCTTCGATATGACGACTTGGAAGCATTGTGGCCGGATATACCGAGTGAGCTTGACAAAATTGGACGATGTGTCGATCTCATCAGTCACCGTCAAATTTTATCTAGAATACTCATTATTGTACGCGATTCCGTTGCGAGTGCCCAAGCACTGATCGGCTCCATCTTAGATACCATCCCAGACAGCATGAGCATTTCCGTTGTCGTCTCCGTGGGCGACGATGACAAGACAGCTGTCATGATGTCTGAGTTGGCACAACCACGTGTGCAGTTAAATACCTGGGGCGCCAATCCTAAAAATTGGGACATGACTGATGCTAAGAGTCATGATTTGGTTGTGGCCGATTCTCATGTCCAAGGCCAGGAACCTTTGTGTTCTGAGCTCCTTCTACAACTTGTTGGTGAGGACGGATGGCTGATCTACCCTTCTGAAGCCACCGCGTCATTGGGAGCTGTATTCTCATTAAAGCTGGGTGAACACACCCTGCTTCACAAGACTGAGGGCAGCGCTCAGAAACTTGAGGCCAGCTCCTATCTCGACGAAGTTACGGTGTTGTCAGCATCATGTGACCGAAACTTGCGTGACTTCGGAGATACTTTACCAAGGCTACAATCCCAGGCTCAGGTTCAAGAGAAAGATATATCTGAATTTACCCGAGGACAAGACCGTCGCATACTGATTGATGATTTCTCTGGCGCAATATCTGCTTTGATGCTCGAGAAAGAGGCTACTTTCGAGATTATCAAGCAAGTGTTGACATCGGGAGTCCCGGTGCTTTGGCTAACTCGAGGAGCAAGACAGGGGCTCTCAGTGGGGCGGCATTCAGGAGCAGGTGGTATAGCCGAGGGTTTGCTTCGTGTCATACGCTCCGAGCAAGCCGCCGCAAAGATCACAATACTAGATGTAGATGCTGATACAAAGCCGGCCAACGTGTGCCATGCCATAGTACATGCACTTAATTCCGCAGCAACGAAGGACTCGGGCCGCGACACTGAGCTTTGGTTACACCGGGGCATCATACATACTTCACGAATTTACTCCCGAGATGTGTTGAATCGAGATTTTAGTCAAGTCCAGCCTCAAAAGACACCATTATCTGGTTCATTGAGGCTAACAACCAAGACAGAGGACGGACGATTCGTGTTCGAGTTCAAAGACCAAAAACTAGCGACCTTGAGAGATGAGCAGGTCGAGATCCAAGTTTTGGCTTCGAACTGGCCATCCTTTTCTGCCGGTTCTCGAATGCTTGTAGCGGGCAACATTATCGGAGTTGGCAGCTCCGTAGCTGAAAACCTCATAGGGAAACGTGCGATAGCCTTCACATATGACACATTGCAGACAGTATTAACTACTTCAGCATATGCCGTTGTCAGTGAAGAATTATTCCATCTCTCGCCTGAACAATTAGTGCATACTGCCCTTCCGCTGTACCCTTTTGTAAATCTCTGTCTCTCTAGTGCCAAGCTGGAGAAAGGAGACACTGTCATATCGCTTCCAGGCCATGAACAAAGCATCAAGATGCTAACACGGCTGGCAAATATCATGGGCTGGCGGTTCAGCGTCGTCAATAATACGGATAATGCAAACACTGTAAATGCCTTGATATCAAGTCAGAGAGAGTCGGCTCCCTCTCGCGCTGTTACCATTATTGCACATGACTTCGATACACATCTGGCACAGGAAGTATGGAGAGGCATCCCACCATCATGCCGCCTCCTCGTGCTCAACGAACAGCCTCTTGAAACTACATTGGATCCGTTACCATTTTCACGAGGTGCAAGCTTCATCCCTTCTTCAATGAAGTACCTGCGAGAATCTACCACAGCTGCCTCAAGCCTACTGGCGACGTCATTAAACCTTATCGAAGCACATCCCTCACTCAGAATGGAAATGTCTGACTCCGACACCCATTGTGTTGATATTGAAGACACTATGTATACATCAAAACACCAGGGTAAGGAACTTGACGGCCCTGAGGTAGTGGTGTGCTATCGTCCTCAAACCAGCCGGATATGGGCTATACCCAAGAGGAAGCAATTGCGATTAAGCCCAGATGCTACATATCTACTTGTAGGCTGTCTAGGGGGATTAGGCCGCAGCTTAACTAGGTGGATGATGGCGCATGGCGCTAAACACTTCACATTCATCTCACGTTCGGGCATCGATAAACCAGAGGCCGCTCGCCTAGTTAAGCATATTGAGCTTTCCGGTGCCTCTACCCGAGTGGAACGCGCAGATGCCTCGGATCAAGATAAAATTGCCAGAATTGTAGCTTCAATCCAGGCAGAGAGGCCAATACGAGGAGTCGTCCACGCAGCGATGGTTTTAAAGGTTAGTGATCCTCACATTGTAACCGTTCTAGCCGATTGAAAAGTCTGTTGTATTCAGACGTTCTTAGACGCTGGACACGTTATGTATTACAACTACTACTGGATGTTTGCTAATGATACAATTCTGATATAGGATGGTATGTTTGAGCAGATGACACACCAATCATTCTATGACTGCATTAGACCTAAAGCACAGGGTGCACTGAGCCTTCATAGTGCACTCGAAAGTGCAGGCATTGACCCTGAATTCTTCGTGATGACAAGTTCCATCTCTGCCTTACTAGGTAATACTGGCCAAGCCAACTACAGCGCAGCAAATAGCGCTTTGGACTCACTTGCGCGACAAAGACGTGCAGCAGGGCTGGCTGCGACATCACTTGTGCTTCCGATGGTGCTTGACGTAGGTGTCGTAGCTGATAACGACTCAATCGAGGCTTCACTCGTTCGAAAAGGCCTGTATGGCATTGATGAGCACGAAATGCTGCGGGGGTTTGAAGCGGCAATGCTCATGTCCCGATCGAGTAGCGACACGAGGAAGGATTCAAGCACCTCAAAGTCGGTAATCACAACAAATGTGATTGCAGATGAGTCACAGATTATTATGGGGATGGAGCCCCGTGAGCTGGCAGCGTCAGCTGTGGATGAGAACACTGCTGCATACTGGCATGAAGACTCTCGCTTCCGTCACACGCGGGCTGCAATGGAGAGGCTTTTAGCTGGTACTGGGACCAGCAACAACAGCAAAGACAGTGAAAGCAACTCGTTCACTGGAGCCATCAAAGTTGCAGCTTCCGAAAGTCCGGAAGCTGTTGTGCAGGTTGTTTCGGAGCATATCGCGCGGCGAATGTCAAGCATCCTCATGATCCCCTTCGACAACTTCGAGCTCACCGGCCAGGCATCAATCGCAAGCTATGGTCTCGACAGCATGATCGGCGCGGAGTTACGAACTTGGTTATTCAAGGAATTCGGTTTAGACTACCCTTTCCAGAAGCTCCTAGCGTCTACACTTACATTTAAGAGTCTTGCAGATGTTGTAATTGATACCATCGGCGTTCTGAATGAAGTACCACAACCCAGTAACTAGACAATCCTACTGAACTTATACCCCATTTTTGAGATACAAAAAATGTATACAGGTTGCAAGGAATGCAAAATTTTTGGTTTTGGCACAGAGATACGAGATAGAAGGTAGAGGGGTTCGGCTTAGACTACACCTTAACATAATAAAAACTTCATTCTAAAACTTGTGGTATCTTGATACTAGTGCTTGATATCCAATCACTCTGTACATAAAAAATAGATAATAAAAAAATGGAAGACGTTATCGCATGATGATGAATGACTGAGCATTATTTAATGACTGCATGAAAATAAGTTAGAGAGCTTAGTATACGAGTTGTAACCAAGTAAGGCATTATGTTTTTTTTTTTTAGTTTTTTTTTTCTACTTATTTTGTTTCAAACATGATTAAGAATATCAAGGCTTCAGTGAATCCAAACCAAGCGCATGTTAAATGAAGTCGAACTTGAACCCCGCACGCAAACACTTCTTATTGTGCGGGTCACTCACAACGCATGGACTTTGGGTACGTCGAGGCTTGACTCTGATTACAATAGAGACTCGGGGCTTACGGAGCTACCAGTGCCACGATTCAAAAAGAGCTTCTGTTTTAACTAGAATGTCAAAGTGCGATGCCTCAAAGACAAAAGCTATGAGAGGATCAGGCGTAGAACCGAACCGTGTTTGAAGAGGTAGAATGGGGGGAGGCAAAACCTTGCGTGAAATTTCAATGGCTCACTAAAGGTATGATATAGACTTACGTGCGGTTATTTGGAGATGTGTGTGGCCTCAAGTTATGTAAGACGCGAAGTTCAGCCTTCACAAGGAGTACCAAGAGATCAAAATCAATTGCGGTATGACATGATGATCTGACTTGAGATCGTCAGGAATAGCTACATTCTGGATCGACCAAAAATTGCCAGATGTGTGATTTTATCTACCTGTGACTTCCATCCACCATAAGTATTATGTCGAAGGCAAGGTAATAGCCTTGACCACATGACGACCGCCGCTAAATTACAAGCAAATTTCTGTGTGAAGCAAGTGAAATATTCCGATCACACTCAATCAATCAAAGATCAAGTGTCGCATTATCAATGCCAAATTCTGACAAGGCTCATCAATTTGGATGCAGCTCGTCGACCCGTGACAGACCAGCTGGGTTTCGTGATATCATTGGGGATTCTAGAACGACACATTGCAGATTCACAGGTATCCTCGAACCAACCGAAAGTGAAATCGTCCGCCCACCAGATGGTAGGTTTGTCGTCGGCTTGTGCCTGTATAGTCATTGAGGTTATGTCATCAAACCCTGAGACGGAAATTGGAGTTAATGCACAGTTCGTCGCCTCTGGACAAGCAGGAACGTCGACTGTTTGCGATACAACCTTAGTGGCGGCTTGTTTGACTCGATCATATTTGAAACCTGCGAAGGCGAATGAACAAGGCACATCCTTGGAATCGCAGCCAATGCTGGCTTGAGTGAAGTTGAACGAGAAGCAAGTTGCAAGTTGCTGAGGTCCAACGCTGATAGCAGCCGTATCAGGAGGTATTCCCGGCTGAGAAGTGTTGGAAATAGACGATGGTGTGAATTGGATCATGAGATTACCAGAGGAAGGTTTGAAATGAGCGGCTGGGGGCGGAAGAACAGTGAAGCCGCCTGAGTAATAGAAACGATGGTAGGGAGCGAGTATCGGCATAGGCTTGGGATCATCTTGAAGACCCACGTTCTGGGGTAGGAGGTCATCAAACTAGAACTGATCAGCTGATGGGTTCAGTTTATTCTACATTAGAAACCGCTACTCACATTCTGAATGAAATTACCTCGAGCAGTAAGGCCACCACAGTAAGTAGTCTCACTCGGTGCGAGAGCGTCCTCGGTTGAAGGGGATGGAAGGATGACAGTGGCCAACGTTGATGGAATATTCATAACTGAGTTGAAAACAATATCAATCGTTGTAGCTGATCGTTTACCCATCGAGGCAGAACCGAACTCGTATCCACCAGCGGGGGAGGTTGGTGAAAGGGAATTGGTTGCCGAACTTCCAACATTTTGAATGCTAGCTTGCCCGGTTGGGCCAGCTTCGGCTGGTGTAGAGGATGCCACTTGATCACACCACGAGAACGTCATCGTTGAGATTACCATTGTTGTCATGGATAGGCAGCCGATAGGGGTCTCTGGGCTTGAGCCGCCGGCAGGGCCGCCTGCAGATGGCGATGTGGCAGCTGCCTCACTAGGTGAAGTCAATGCGGGCGATACGGGTGATGAAAAGCTAGGCGACAAGGGTGTCGAGGCCGATCCACCTTGATTTGTGGTTGAATCAGTACAAGAAGTGGTCTCGCTGGGATTAGAGCCCGCGACGGGAGAGCTGGTTGATTCACTAGCTGGTCCTTCCTGAGAGGCAGATGTGGAAAAGTTCCAGCCGCTGCTTGGAACAGATGAGAAGGGTCCACGAGAAGGACCGTTGGTAATAGATGATGGAGAACTAGGAGCCGATGAGAAGGGTAGCGCTGGAGTCGTGGTTGGGCCTAGATTAGAGTTGACGGCGCTGTTTCCCGAGTCCTGAGAGGGGAAAAGAGTGCTTTCGCTCACTAAAGGCGCACCGTACCCACCGCTTGGACTGGGCTCAGGTTGAGCATTCGAACTCCCTGACGAGGTGGGATTGCCCGAAGACCCAGGTATGCCGCTAGATGGACTACCTTCTTCAGCTGAGCTAGGGTTCAGCGCACTGTTTGGATTTGCTGGACTACTCTGAGATCCGGGAGGGAATGGAGAGCCGCCATTGCTGCCGCTGCTTGGTTGAATTGGTATCTCAGACAGGGTCAAAGTGATTACTGGAAATGGCGATCCCTCCGTATCGGATGCCGATGGTGAAGCGCCAGGCCCACGCTCAGTACATGGATAAGTGCTGGCTGGCGAGCCCCCTGGGTTATCAGCAGAAGAAGGTGACCAAGGCCCATTCGACGGAGAGCCGGACGGACCAGCGCCGTTAGGGTTATTGGAAGTCTGGAAAGGGCCGCTTGATGGTGAGCCTGATGGGCCTTGTCCGCCTGCAGACTGGGTTGGCCAAGGACCGGACGACTGCCCTCCAGGTTGACTTCCTTGACCACCGGGGTTACCTCCGGTCTGCGATGGGGACCATGGTTCACCGCTTGGCAAGCCGGGTCCGTTCTCGTCGCAAGACGTAGTGCCTTGACCACTGGAACCTGGGAAATTGCTGTTGCTTGGTGATCCGCCTGTGGCTGTCATGGTAATGGTATGTGGTTCGCCCTCTAGCTCGCTGTGAGAAGCTGGCAGTGTGACAGTAAGAGTTTGGAGTGGTTGGCTTTGCCCAGATTCAGGGCCACCAGCCCCGCCACCGGGACTTCCAGAAGGAATGGTAACAGTTATTGTCTCAAGGGGCTGGATTCCACCCGGTCCTTCCTCACCAGTGATAGTCAATGTAAGGGTTTGAAGGGGTTGGCTCTGACTAGGTCCACCGCCATTACCAGTGCCTGATCCTGCTGGTACTGTGATGGTAATAGTAGGAAGTGGTTGGCTACTCCCAGTGCTACCTTGGGGTATGGATGATTCACCATAACTTGTAGGGGACTGTCCGGGGATCGTAACAGTGAGTGTAGGTGGCGGCAGGCTCTGACTTTCACCGCCGTTAGGCCCAGTCAGCGATCCGGTCGGTGCCGGAACAGTAACTGTGTAAATAGGCTGGCTTCCGACTGATCCACCGTTGGGGCCGTTGGGCGTTCCGTTGGGAACGGTGACAGTCAGTGTTTGAAGGGGGCCGTTCCCATTCGTACCTCCATTGGGTACAGTAATGGTGAGCGTTTGGAGTGGTCCGCTACCACCTGCACCACCACTGGGCCCAGTCGGTGATCCGTTAGGGACAGTAACAGTGAATGTTTGAAGGGGTCCGTTGCCATTCGTCCCACTATTGGGAACGGTAATAGTCAGTGTCTGTAAAGGTGCACCCCCAGTTGCGCCACCGTTGTTGGGTCCGGTCGGCGATCCGTTGGGCACGGTGATGGTAAGAGTCTGAAGTGGTCCGTTTCCACCCGAACCATTAGGCACAGTGACGGTAATTGTCTGAAGAGGCTCATTTCCACCTGCAACCCCGCTAGGTCCTGTTGATGGCTGATTAGGAACAGTGACGGTGAGTGTCTGTAGTGGTCCGCTACCGCCTGGGCCGTTGGGTACAGTAACTGTAAGTGTCTGGGGTTCGCTGCCACCCACGCCACCATTAGGCTCAGTTGGTGATCCGTTAGGTGCCGTGACGGTGAGAGTCTGAGGAGATTGACCTCCAGCTTGACTCCCATTTGGGCCAGTTGGTAATCCGTTAGGACCTGTGACCGTAAGTGTTTGCAGAGGACCACCTGCACCGCCGTTGGGGTTACTCGGAGAGCCTCCAGGAAACGTGATTGTGATCGTTGGTAGAGGTTGGCTGCCCTCAGATCCACTACCTCCATTAGGAGCTGTTCCTGTGTACTGACTTGAAGGAGTGAGACCACCAAAGGGACCCCAAGGGTTCTCAGTCTGAGATGGAGACGAGGAGATACCAAACGTACCAGAGAATGGGCCAGATGGAATAGGGGATACTATAGTGGGGATAATGGATATGCCACCTTGACCACCGGGACCATTGGAACCATTAGGACCGCCAGGTGGGAACCCACCTGAAGAGGGGTTCGATGCTGTAATGCCACCATTAGGCACAGTAACGGTGATGGTGTACGGATATGTAGGAGTAGGATAATTGCCGGTGTCGTAGGGAATGCCTGTAGGTTGTCCGTTACCCTGTCCACCGTTGCCTGGGCCACCATTTGGAACAGTCTCGGTAAAAGTAAAAGGAGGCCTAGGAGTAGGGCTTGTACCAAGGTTGGGATTTCCACCAGGACCACCCGGGCCACCGTTGGTTGAGCCGCCAGCCGGAATAGTTTCTGTGACAGTAAGAGGTACGGAATTAGAACCAGCATTGGGGTTGCCTCCAGAACCACCGGGACCACCGTTGGGAAAACCACCAGCCGGAATAGTTTCGGTGATGGTAAGAGGTAGGGAATTAGAACCAGCATTGGGGTTGCCTCCGGAACCACCGGGACCACCGTTGGGTGAACCACCAGCTGGGACAGTCTGAGTGATCGTAAGAGGAGTAGGGCTTGTACCGATGTTGGGATTTCCACCAGGACCACCCGGGCCACCGTTAGGTAGGCCACCAGCCGGAATAGTTTCGGTGATGGTAAGAGGTAGGGAATTAGAACCAGCATTGGGGTTGCCTCCGGAACCACCGGGGCCTCCATTGGGTGAACCACCAGCTGGGACAGTCTGAGTGATCGTAAGAGGAGTAAGGCTTGTACCGATGTTGGGATTTCCACCAGAGCCACCAGAACCCCCGTTGGGGGAGCTACCAGCCGGTATAGTTTCGGTGATCGTAAGAGGTGCAGTGCCAGTACCAATATTGGGGTTACCACCACTGCCAGCGCCGCCAGGGCCACTTGTTTGACCAGGAACGCCACTCAATCCGCCACCTGGCGCACCGCCAGGAGCACCACTATTTCCCGGCCCACCCGCAGGCTGGGTAACAGTTATGGTTTGTGGGTGGCCGCTGTAATTGGTGTCAGAAGGATTGTAACCAAGCGGAGAGACAATGGTATAGGTGATGGTGCTAGGAGATGCTTGACCCGGGCCAGGAGGCAAAGTGAGAGTCAGGAAGTCTGTAGACCAGGCAACAGGATTGGTTGGTGATACGCCAGCAGGAGACCATGGGAAGGAGCTAGAAGCGGATGGCAGATAAGATGTGATGTAAGGAACGGTGCCCGAGCCGCCTTGATTAGGGCCGCCTTGACCAGGACTACCAGAACCAGGAGATACAGAAACGGTGACAGTAGAGAGGACAGTTGAGACAGCAGTGGGAAGAAATGCAGGCGTGATGGTGACAAAAACAGTAGTAGTTGGCGGAACAGGACAAGTTCCAACGGCAGGTCCGCTGCCAGATCCGTTACCAGGTCCATTGTTAGGATTTGAACCGGTGCCAGTACCAGGGCTGGACCCAGTGTCGGGATTTGATCCAGTCTGAGGACCAGACCCAGGAGGCGGACTTGATCCGCCATTAGGATTGCCTCCATTTCCAGAGGTGCCAGGACTATGCAGTTCAGGTCGGTCAGCCTCGCCTCCATCAAGATGCATCAGCCGCTCTAGCCATAGAGGCAGAGTCGTCAAAGTAGAAAGGAGAAGCTGTACTTACGAATTGCCGTATTGCTGAGCGGATGATAGACCTGTGAGGCCAGCAACCCCAAGGAGGCCCAAGAGGGCGTCGGCACGCATGCTTGCTTGGCGACGTGCGGATGGAAGTCTGTATATGTGACTGGATGCTGATCAATGTGTGATAAATGCTGGTATGGCAATTGTAACGAATGAGTGGCGACGGTAGTAAGTAGATGAGGGAAAGGTGAGGGAGAGATGATGGAGAGGAAAGTTAGGTCGAGGTGAGCGGGCGAGGTGGAAAGGAAGGGTGAGGAGGAGGAGAGTCGAAAGGAGCAGGTGAGAAAGGTGGGTGGGAGAATCAAAGCGAGAAGCCATCTCTTCTACTCGAACGCAATTTACGCGTCCTACACGTCGTGCTTTCCC
Source organism: Xylaria bambusicola (assembly GCF_022495145.1). Taxonomy (NCBI): domain Eukaryota; kingdom Fungi; phylum Ascomycota; class Sordariomycetes; order Xylariales; family Xylariaceae; genus Xylaria; species Xylaria bambusicola. The sequence continues at coordinate 69,539 of NW_025953627.1, read as the reverse complement.
ACGAACGACGTAGACACGTCATATATTGAAGAGGGGGGAAGGTACGCCAACCATTTGCAGCGCCATGAGCACCATCACCACCATATCATACCGGGTTAAGCAGGTACGGGCACCCTCCATCCTTCCTCGCCATGCCTGCTGCTCCACCAGACAGGCAAGGAGCAAGTCAGTCAGTCAGACATACTCCAGAGCACCTTCACTTCAAAGATCAACACGTCCGCGGAAAGTGCGTTGCAGTCACTATCACACTTGCGTGCTTTCCACTACTAGAGATGGCTGTGGCAAGGGAAAGGCCAGACGACTGCACACCGCATCCACGAAATTGGCCGCACTTGCTTGATGCTGCCTACCTACATTAGTACAAATCTGAAGAATCAAACCCACTGGCAAGCACAGCATTTATCGAGTGTAGGTAGTGCACCTAACTTACAACTAGTGGCGCATCACCCACCTCGCTGTCTTTCATTTCAAACAGGCGGCGGAGAGATAAATGTCTTCGAGCAGGTAGAAAGAACAGCATCAGATTCAGTTTGAGGTGCAGTTTGTTTTTGATGGACTAGATTTAGACAATGCAATGTAATAAGCATTTGGAAGCGGTACAAGCTACACAAGCGAGTAAAACTAGGCAAGCTCACTACATTGTAAGGATGATGTTAGAAGCCAAGGTATTCCTCAAATTCGTTCTCCTGCGACAAGGGAAGTTATATCACACTACTTGAATCGTCAATCCCTCGGTAGGGTTGCACTTATGATGAGGTGAGCACAACGGAAATGACAATACTTACGTCGCATGTAGACAAAGGGAACTGCATGAGCATAATGCTGCAGGTCGTGGAGAGGGGTATCAATCAATGACATATTGAATAAAGCTGAACGTAGTTCGAGGGCACTAATGAAGCCAGACAGAGGTAGTTCATCTTGCGCTGTCAAATTTACTAAACCTAGACTGGTACTTATATAGGATTATCCACGTATGGGGGAGGCGGTTCGTCTGGATCGTGCGCTGACACTTCTCCCGGTACCTGTTGAGATACGCGCATCTGGTGCTCTAATCTCGCCGCCCATAGTGCTGACCCTGCCGTCGAGGTTAAGAGGAAAAAGAAGGATAGGACGGGTATAAGCCCCAGTATCTGTTACACCCTAGAGTCAGTAATCATGAGGAAGAGCATAAGTTCAGCACATTTTTCGAGGGCATGCGAGAGCAATGCGACCCGAGATCTGTCTAGAGGGAAATAAATGACTCCGGGGAACTAACCATGGCCACCGTACCAAACCACGTATAGTCCCAACTCCTGTTTCGTAGGGCGAGTTTGCACTCCTTCTTATTCAGCCCTCGCAGCTCGAACCATCTATAGTGCGCAAACGTTCCGAGCCTGGCGCCAGTGATAATGATAAAAGCCGGTGTCCCAACATATGGAATCAAGTTGAGCGGTAGGCAAATGATGAGCTCGACGATCTGTATTAGGCTCCACGGTTGGTAGACTGCAGCACTGGTCGGTTTCCCAAGCTTTTTGACTGAGTTCGGCGCATCCGGGAAAAGGATTCGATGCGGCGCGACAAGGTTTTCGAGATCTTCGTTGATCAAAGTTGCCTATGCAGGGTTAGCGAAAACTATCTCGCCTGTATCCGCACATCGCAATTGAGCAATATGTGGTCGTATTTTTCCCCATAGAGGGAGAAGGTCTCGGAATGGGGCATCTCACATCAAATACATCTACGCGACACTCGTCGACGAAGAAGCCTTCGAACAAACCCTGGATAATGACCAGGCCCTCGCCCAATACGAGAACTACGGCATTGAGCCATGCAGCACGGCCGTGAAATATGGCCAGAAAGGCGAATTGGGGGAGAAAAGTGAATGTAAATAGTATCAAATACACAAGGATGGAAATGATAGAAAGAGGCAGAAGTCGACCTAGGAATAGAGGGTAGAAGGCCGGATGACGTAAGAAGTAGTATATGCCCAATAGAGGATACGATGCGGCCACTAGGGCCCGAGAGAGATAGCTGTAGGGACGCTCAAAGGAGTGCATAGGCGGAGGTAGTCGAGCTTCTGACGCCATATCATTGCCGTCTTGTGCTGATAACAGGACAATAAGTATCGTGATGACAATATTTCAAGAGTAATGGTGTTGATGACTGCCTAATGGGACGAATCGACACTGGCACTGCCGAGATACCCCGCTTATAAGAATATTGGCTAGGGAGGTAGAGTTCAAATTGCCCAGGTGGGAATGTGTTAATCTGTTTAAATACACGCCTCGTTAGTTTCATATCTTAATGAATCTGCTGAGGTAAGCTGCCCGTTAGATGGTCAAATCATCAGGTACCTACCAATGCCATTTATAATCATCAGATTCTTGCTGTCGAGATATCAGAATGAGCAGCAGCTGGAAGCAATAAATCAGAGGGACAGACACATTCTACAGCATGAGTAAAACATGAGATATGATAACTTATTCGTCTTTCCGTTGTTACCGTCGGTAGCTCGTGTAGACGTGATGTGATGTAGCTGCTACCGATACACCCCGAACCTAGGTAAGTTCCCTATACCATCACCCGCCCCATTGCTGTTCTCCGCGTCTCATAAACGCCCCCATTATGACCTACTCTTTCTGAATTGACTGTGGGTGAGAAAACACATCTTGGGGATCAAGCGCTCCCTTGAGCTTCGTGAGTATCTCAAGCTTGGCGCCGTAGTACAGCTTATGTGCCTCGTCTCTCTCCATTGACGGGTCAGCATAGTTATTAGAGGCGCCATGTTTAGATCCTAATGCCTTGTTCAAGTTGTCAATGAACCGAATACCCTCTTCCGGAAACGTCCCCTCGTTGACGAACCCATAGTGCTGAAACATCCACATGGCATCCCGGTGCCCGTAAGCATCACGCATAGTGTTAGCAGTGATTTGGCTGTCAATCCCTCCATATAGTTGGACGCCAACGAAGTACCCAATCGATGTGGACTGCCCCTCGGACAGGAGGTACTCAAAGTAGGTCTTCAATTCATCCCTTGATAGTCCAGGATTGGACACTGCGACACTCTTGGCGAAGAAGATTAGGCGCTCCATGTGGTTGGGGCTGACATTGAGATCCTGGCCATCAGCCAACTGCTGCAGTAGCATCATCCAGCCAACTGGGTTGTAGCTGGCGCTATGGCCATCCTTTGCCGGGCACCCTTGCAGCAACGGCATCAAGACCATATCATGAAATTGCAAAGCGCCTCCTAAGTATGTTCCTTCGATGGTAAAACGATCGTGGCCGAGGAAGATGACAACATTCAGATTTCGGTCGATCTTAGACGCATCGTTGACGAAGTCCTGTATATACTGGAATGTCTCGACAGCGTTATCGACAGTCTTCATAGCCTGTGGGAGGTCAACGGACCATTTGGTGATAGCCTTGGGTGCCTCCTGTGTTCGAATGTAGAAGTTGACAGCAATACCGAATGAGTCTGCAGCTCCACGCATTGCCTGCTCTAGTAGGTCAGCGAGGAATAGCCGATGCTGCTATGGTACAGAGGGTAGGATAACCAGCTCACCATAAACAAGTCGTTATTCACCATTTCTGACGCTTGGACAATCTGTCCATCTGCCATGACAACATCTAACCGCAGAATCTGATCCATGGACAGGCCCCATGCCCGTGATGTGACACCAAAACCACCATGTGTGAAATGCCCTCCGATGCCAACGGTCGGGCAAGTGCCGTGGGCAATTGCTCTTCCATCTTGCCAGATAGCACGGTCCAGATTTCCCAGTCTCACTCCACCACCTACTCGCACGATTCCATCTTGGCCAAGCTCAATGTTTTGCAATCTTCGCAGGTCGATCACTACAGATCCGTCCATTCCTCCACTGCTATGTGACGCATACGAATGGCCGCCTGAGCGAGCCTGAACCTTGAAGCCATATGCAGCAGCCCAACGAACAGCTTGAGAAACATGCTCAGTAGTTGCAGGGAGAACCACGATTCTCGGTATAACAGGGACACGGCGGTTGTATGTGGAAGAATAGACTCCCCAATCCGGGTCCAAAGGCGTCTTAATTTCTATTCCTTGTAGCCCACCTGTATCCGGAATATCAGAATTTCCCATTTTGAGAGACAATTGACCATGGGGACTATTCAAGTATCCAACGGTGCATTTGGTTGGATTCTTGTTCTGCTGTGCAGGAGTTTATGTAGGCTCATCCCCAAGATAGGCAGGAATGAGAGGTGATTTGTTGCACCAAAGGAAGACGCGCCTCTGTGTGCTACTTACTAGAACACAAAAACAAAAGACAAACACAAGGAAGTTGTGATTTGTGCCTGCCAGTTGTTGCACCATTTCAACCAGAGTGACAAAGGTACTTATAGCTTTAACGCTATAAGAAGCTTACCCAAAGCCTTTTGTGTATCGTGGCAAGGAGAGCATAAAACTCTATAGCTGCTAGAAACAGGACAGACATTCTTGTAGTCTAAACCTTAAACCTCCTATTTGAAGCCGTGTGAATGTATAACAGGCGGAGAAGCACAGATTAAAATGTGACCCAAGTATCTAGCTTTAAAAAAAGACATTTCTATTTCTGCACATTATCTTCAAAAAATCTATTAGAGTAACCTGTAACTAGAATACTGCTTAGACATGGTAAGAAGTAGTAGTTGTAAAGCAATGAATAACAAAATCTTGTCCGCGAACCGTGATACCCTATCTAAAACATCGCAGTAATTCAGATTCAGCTCGGAAATATTTTTCAATACGGAACTTCAACTGTTCCATGGTGATCCACGATCTAGGCCACTTGAGCGGCAACAATCCAGGTTATCTAAACAGACTCAAAGCAACCATAGTATTACAGAGAACTATGCCTCTTTCAATTGTATCTGAAACATGTATCTTGTATTCCTGATCAAGAGTTCACTCACAATTTTGATGACATAAAAAGTGCAAACGACTGGTGGTACTTTTCGGATTAGCGTTCCGGTGTCATTGGAGCGCATATAGGCCTTACAACCTTTTTCGCTCGTGTTCTCTCCACATTGCCAATGGCTATTTCCTACTCCCTCCAGGGTTGCTTTGGGGTAGTATTCATCAGCATCGCATTCTCCGCATGCACTAGCCTCGGTAGACATCATGACACGGACACCACTACACCGGCAGAATCCCCACCATGACCCCAAGGCACATCAAGATCTCTTCCCATAGGTGGGCTTTCAAGTACAGCCATTATATACAGGACTTTATATGATGGATCCTATAGAATGAAACCCCACACCAAAACTAGTTGCCTGGTACAGAGGAATGAAAACAACTTGGCAAATGACACCACAACCATGTTGCCTTAGTATAAATTAGTGAACTGGCCGACGCTGACTCGGGTTGCGAAGCCAAGCTACTATTTGGACAATTGAGACAAAACATAGTACGTTCAATCTCGTTCCAAAATGCATCTAATCAGCGTGATCCCAGCGGCATTGACATTCACATTGACCTGTGCCTGCGCCGTCACCGCAAGCATCCCTCGGCCCCTTATATCGGTCCCCACGAAAACAGCAGAGAGGGCAAGTAAAAGGGCAATTGAGAAGAGGGACAGCCCTGCTTTGGTAGGATATAATGCAGATCCAAATATTGCTGTCTTTAGAGGTACATATTATATCTACCCAACTACGGATGGATTTCCTAGCTGGGGCGGACAGACGTTTTACTGGTGGAAGTCTGTAAGAATAACACCTCAATTACCACCGCTATAGACGGAATGATTCCCTCGCAAGAACTGACGTATATGACATAGACTGATCTTGCGACGTGGACGCGTTCTCGGGAACCATTTTTGACGCTGAATGGAGCCAGAGGAAATGTGCCGTGGGCAACAGGAGTAAGCAAGCCACACCCCCAATCGCTAACGCTAATACTCAATTATGGTAATTCAAATATTAATGGAGACGTCTAGAGCGCATGGGCGCCCACGATCATCCAACGAGATGAAAGATACTACTTCTACTTCAGCGGCCAGAATCCGGCGTATAACAGGAAGACGATTGGCGTAGCGGTAGCAAACTCGCCTGAGGGCCCGTTCATTGCTCAGTCCAAGGCTATGATCCTGAATAATGAAGCGCTCACTTCTGGTCAGGCCATCGATCCTGCAGCGTTTTTGGACCCTAATACGAACAAGTGTTATATATACTGGGGGAATGGGTAAGCTACTCCGTTCTTTCCGCCCCTCTCAGTTTCTCTTTTCTCCTCCCCTTTCCTCAGACACCGATATAGCAACTAAGTAAGAGCATATTAGATCTCCCCTTATGGCCGAGCTAGGTGACGACATGCTCTCCATCAAGACCTCGACTCTCAAAGCCCCGACAGGCCTGACCAATTTCCGTGAAGGCTCGTTTATGATCTATAGGCAAGGCGTGTATCACATGACTTATTCAATTGATGACACGCGCTCTGAGAATTATCGCATCGGCTATGCGACTGGGTCATCAGCCACGGGGCCATTCACGTATCGAGGCGTTATTCTGCAGAAGGACGTGTCCAAGGGGATTTTGGGCACGGGCCATAACTCCATCGTTAATGTTCCTGGAACCGATGATTGGTATATTGCATATCATCGCTTTGCTATCCCCAACGGGAACGGGACGAAACGCGAGACTACGATTGATCGGCTCTATTTTGATAAGGCAGGTTTCATTGTTCCCGTTGTGCCGACGTTGGAAAGTGTGTTGCCTGTGGGGAGAGGATGATATTTGGTGGGTTGACTTAGGTAGAAGAACACATTCTTGTTATGGTGAGGGTATGAACTATTGCTCACTCATTTCTCATCTTTACCAAAACTTAGCAGAGGTATTTGATGAATGGAATCAGGAGATGGAGGTGTCTTAATACCTGGACACGCCCTAAACTATTCAGCCATCCCAACTCTTGAATCGTTGTCCTCACCAAATCACACTAAATTCGAGATCAGCCAATGTAAAACCAGCCAGAAAAGAACCTACAACATTCTCGTACTATCTATAGCACGATCAGCTGAGGACATCTACCATGTAATATATATACATGTAAAGACATATGCAATTAGAAATTTGAGGCAAGTTCTGAAACGCTTTAGGGAGTAGTAACCTCATCTCTGAGCCTCCTATATATCTTGGAAAGCTAAACTCTACGACTCTTTAGCTACAAGGCTCCCGGCTCTATGGGTAACTTTAACGTCTCTATTTTTCTATATATTTATTTAAATATGCCAGTAAAATGAGTGCAGATGACAGGGCTTGGAATTAAACCTATTTACATTACAATAATTTGCTAGTGTTCCATCAGTCCTTGTCACAGAACTAATGAAGCCTAATTTCCAATACATAGCACGGACCAATGAACACTGCATTCGGGTTATATAAAGCTAAGTAAGGGAATAAGGGGAGAAAACTAGAACTTCCCTCCTCGTGCAATAACAAAACATTTACTTGTAATCACAGCAGGGCAGTACTGTGACAGTCCTTTGCCATCCAATTCCTTCCTAGCCTCGGTACCTTGACTTTGACTCTATATATAGCTGAACTGCCTCTCCTAACCACCTAGGACTAATTGGCCTGTTTCATGAAGTAAGGTGTGTATAGTCTTACTTTTAATATTAATTGCATGCATGATGAAGGTCACGAAAGGGACTCTCGCGCTGCATAAGCCCGTAGCCATGAGCGCGTGTAACAGCCAGTAGCTTCACATTGCACAATTTGTCACATTCTATATGTAAATGGAGGTGTAGGAATTTACTCCGAAGCAAGATTGTTTTCTAAATGGTCGTCGAAGCTTGCACGTCAGACACAGGAATGGTTAATGAAATATTTATATAATACATAGGGGCATGCCCAGGAATCGTTGGCAACTACAGAATTATACCCATTAATGTACATTGTCGGACGTATTTAAGACAGCACAACCCTAAATGTGAGTTTGGTTGAGTAGAATAGAAATATCTAGGCAGCGTACAACACTTGAATATAAACATGCAAGGTTGATTATTAATCATCAAGATTCTAATATAAACGAACTAATATACATCCCTTTTACAAGAGGTCCATCAACTTCGAGGCAGCATTATCTATGTTCGATCCCCAAGTCTTAGGAGTAGTCTGCCAATACCATGTTAGTCAAACATATCACATTGATACAATGAGGGATTTTCTTACCTGGAGATAGAGGATACCATCCTCAATCACGCACTCGCAGTATGAGTCCTTCTGAAGTTTGTCGACGAGTCTCAGTACAACCTCTCCCTTGTCAACCACATCGTTGAAACCCTCCTGCAAGAGCTCGTCGTCCTCGAATTTTTGCCACTGGAGCTGGCTAAGCAGACCCGAGAAGTAACTCTTGGTCCAACCACCCAAGAGCTGTTCCCATTCTTTAACAAGATTCGTTTTCTTAACTTTGCTCTCTTCTAGGAGCTTGGCGTAATTCTCCTCAAAGTTTGGGTTGAGCTTGATGTCCGGCTTGGACAGAATCTCGCCGATGCGTGCCCGAGTTTCCTCGATCTTGGGGTCGTATTCTTGACGAATGCTGGTGCGAGCATGGAAGCTCATGGGGGCGGCGGCATCTTCAGGTGCGGGCGCGTCGTTGAGCGCCTTTGCCAGAACCTCGCGGTCAAGACACGACCCTATGTTGCAGCCTAGGTTGCCTGGACTGAAGAGGAGGCGAAGCCGACCCTCGACGACGTCACACCCACAGTAACTGAAGCGCTTCTGCTCGTCGAGATCCAAGTTGAGGACATGAGCGTAGGCGATGGTGTTGAGCTCGTTCACACCATCCTCTTTGAAGTAATCGCTGAACTCTTCCAGTCGCCTCATAGCACTGTCAAAGTATCTGAGTCTAATATCAGTATCTCATATTACCGCAGAGGACGTAAAGTCCAGTACTCACTCGTGAATGCAGGCACCTAGACTCTCCCTCGCATAACTCCTCTCTTCCCCTGCGTAGGCGAAGACCTGGTTGGGATTTACATCTATAGTCCACTCAGTGCCCAAGATCTCGGTGATCTTAGCCTCAAGATCTCCTTTCTTAGCATCCCAGTCATCCCTCACTAAGTCCATTAGCATTCGTGTTCGATTCGATGGACATGATCAGTGATAGGGAACTCACCACTCTTGCGAAGAGCTAGAGGCAGCTTCTCAACTGGAGGGAGAGACATGTTGGAAGGAGAGTTCTGAAGGAGCTTGGGAAATAGGGTTTGAATGAGTTGTAAGGGAGGTAAGGTTTGACGATTTCGAGAGGACACAAGGTTAGAACTACGACTTATATACTAATAGCTATGCCTGGGACTTGATTTTACATCGTATTCATTGTCTCTAAAACTATAGTGTAAATCTATCCATAATCGATTCTTCAGGGTTCAAGGAGCTAATGCAACGCTAGCTCCATAGCGATCTCAGCCTTTCCTAATCAGTTTGGGCTTTGAAGCTATCCCGAACTTACCCCTGATTCTGTTGTCAACCTTGTGTTCAGCCCTAGCGGTGTGACGTCCTCAAAAGGAATCCTTGGAGCTTCAGCCCTCACAGCCTAATCTCCTAGTGCAAGCCTTGATTTACTATCCATATCGTATCTATGTGAAGTTTCAACTTACCTACATAGAATCCTAGTAAAGTCCTACAGATGAATGGGAATCATCGAATCATTCGTCGCATTCGGTCGCCGTAGGAAATTACTCTAAACGAAAGAACATCGCTTTCGAGCTTCAAGGATGCATAGTAACTAAAAGTAGTCCAGAGCATAAATGATTCGTGCTAGAGGTTTGTACCGAACGGAGTACCTAGTGTACGCACGGGACATGCAGCCTACATCGCGAACAAGCATTTCTGGCACGATTCGGGATGCGATATCTGTGTGCCAAGTCAGTTGCACGTTTCTAGTTGAGCTAGGACAGACCTACTTTCATTGATCTGGCTCTAAGCCTAGCAATGAAGTGATGCGACCGACCTACCTATAATTGGCAAGTTGAAGCGGCTACATTCCGCGATGAGCTTTACACCAACTCGCCGCACCTAGGTAAGCCGGCTATGGCATTACGCCGAGGGAGAACTCAGAGATTGAAGCAAGAGATTACAAGATAATTAGGAGCCGTGCACGTGGAGAAGCTATCAACACTAAAAGTGCCAAATCTGCTGGCCTGTGACACCGCCACTACCAAATCTCAGCTAAGGCTTGGCAGGGCTACCACGGCGCTTCAGCCGTAAGGCGCATTTTACCAACGAATAAGAGTAGGATGAATAGCGTCCAGGAAGCTTTAGGTAATCTCGCGTGTAGTAGAAGTCTCACCGCGTATGTTTATGAAATAGATGGTAGAGGGTGGTGTTCCCACGTCATATCCGCATGGACGTAGCAATATCCCGTACTCAACAGACATCCATCCAACCTAAGTAGTTGCACGCGACGTTGATCATGTCCAGACTGTGAGCGCTCATCCAGTTACACTAGGTGATTAGCATTTTAAGGGCCCAGCCAAGGCTAACGCTCATACAGCCCCATCAAGGTTCAAGTTGGCATTCGTGACTCTTGGGACAACCAAGATGCACCCGTACAGAAAGCCATTAGGAATCTAAAGGTGGTGGTCGGCGTAAGGGTCTCCGTTGACCCAGAGTGGCCTCTTCTCGTCTCAGATCTGGGCTCTTTCTATCCCGATAAGACGATTCTGGTGGTGTCAGTAGCCGCCGCTGTAGAAGCATGTTGCACGGCTCTAACCACGCTTGCCGACAATGAGGCCAACGAGCAGTGGGCAGACAAATTCTTAGAGCGCGCAGATGGGCATGTTCGTGTCTTTCTCGAGGTATGGGCTTCTGCATACTCATTTTGTGCTGACTTGATACTGATAAAAACCCATGAACGTCCATAGACGTCCAAAAGCCGAGAAATAAATATCGTCTGGTCTGATCGACAAAAGGGCCTCGTGGTATCTTTTCCTAAAGGCGCGATTCCGTCACCGTCTTATATGCTCTCGTTCTTTACGGGATGCCTGCGCAAGGTGTTCGAAGAGAATGCAAAGGCTGGCACATCGCCAAGCATCGAGCCCACGGCAGCAGACGACTGGGCAGATATGACAGTTGACAACAAAACTGGCACTGCTGCCGTACTAGAATCACTTCAACCGCCTGCTAGCACGCAGCATCAGAGCCCCGCGATTGAGGTGGTACCCGAAGTCGACATCATACCTCGTCCCGAGGAACTACTTCTCAAGCCACCTTACCATCTCACCGTTCGCGACTTGAACTCATCGTGCATCGAAGTTCAATGCAGTCATAGTCCAACATTGCAGTTTCTATCAGACTACTTGAAGAAATGGGCTAGGACGAACTACAACCTCACAAACAGGGTCAGTCTCGTATTTCCAAATTGTACATACAAGCGTAGACTTCGAACACGGCTAACAGCTTCACAGCCGCCGCTGGCCGAAATTAAGCTACACCAATCTGCATTTGGCCTTGGCATTGTATACGACCGTCTGACTGTTACCGTAGAGTCGCGACACACAACGCAGCAGATCTCGCCAACCCTTCTTCTCGCCATGGTCGAGGGTGTACTAGGTTACAAGAGCATGTCAAGCGAAGGCCGCTTCTGGACCTTCAGGAAAGACATAGAATTCAAGAGCAGCCGTTACTAGACCTAGACCTGAAGGAAGGCTTTTGAAAACACCTCGAGTTACGAGTTGTGTATGCCGACGCAGTTATGAATACGAGTGTCATAGCATTACTTCTATCCAGCAAGCAGTCAACAAGTTCGATCAAGGATGCAGTCACGCTCCAAGTGGACATACGCAATGAACGATATCAGAGTAGGATATACATATATTGAACAAGAAATGTTAATACCAATTAACCCAACGCCTATACAAATCTCTCTCTCTCTCTCTCTCTCTCTCTCTCTCTCTCTCTCTCTCTCTCTCTCTCTCTCTCGCTCGCTCGCTCGCTGTCGTAGGAATTCATACATGGTGATATAATACATGCAAGGAAGTCAGTCAATCGGTGCGTAATATCATTGCCAGGCCGTCTTGCGGTATTGTCTAATCGTGAGCCAATGACTTGGGCGATGCCGGGGTGTCTACGGCCATCGCGGAACTTAGTGGATAGGTTATACCACATTCTTTAAACTTGCAACCAAACGCCGAAATCCTTCAGGCCGAGTTCAACAAATATACAAAGACGTGCAAACGCTCCGAGAAAACGTTGAACGTGGTCTCGCGCATGTCGACAGGGCGAATAATTCAAGGAGTTTTCATACCAAAGAATGTTGTGCTCGGAAACCCTCGGAGGCGTGCAGTTAGGCAGCAATATATCGCTCCTCCATTTCATCGCGTAAGCAATGCCCTTGCCACACAACGTGATGCATGCAGCATCGTGAACCATAAGCCATAACAGAGACGGAGCCTAGCGAAAAGTCTCAATTGTGCGAAAACAAAAGCAGATGTTGCATCTAAGTCCAGCCTAGCAGGTATCCGAACAAGCGGATCAAGGCAGCGTGATCTCGGCCAGGGTTAACAGCAGCATTGCCAAACTTTATCTCAGAGACGGGCTTGTATGCTTATACACCATTAGTACTGAACGCTTCTGGCTCGCCGAACATTAGAAATCTACCATCAATGCTCAAGATTAGCGCTTAGGGCAGGGTTATACAAAATATACGACGAAGGCATACAGGAACATGGAACGAAAGGTAACTCACTAGTCTATACAATCCAAGTCGTGGTTTATGTCGTCTTTGAAACTTCATTGCTTGTCCAAAAAGTCATACTCAATCCCTTAAGTCGCTTACAAACGCCAGTCTGTCCCGAGATGGGTCCATAACCCTCGCATATTCCAACAGCAGTCTCCAAACGTATAACTTCATATCTTCTCGTCGCATGACTTTTTCAGACCACTCTCGGCCCTCTTCGGCGATCTTATACGCTTCATCGTCATGCCCATTGAGATAATACTCAAGGATGGCATAGATGTCAATAAAGGTGTTGTCGAAAGGGACAAAGTGGACCCAGGGAATGAGCCGGTCGTCATGCCATTCCGCATAGATGGTTGATTTCAGAACGAGACTCGTGCTTCGCATAAACGCGCGAAACCGCCCACTATATGAGTTCCCATCGATATCTGGCAAAAATTTGTAATCATACTGATCTTTCATATGAATTGACTCCCGGAGCTCCAGGTAAGGGTCTAGGTAAGAGCAGTGCCCATCCTCCTGTCGAGGGAAGCACTCAAACGCCATGAAGGCAGCATCACTGAATGACGAAACCCATTCACCCAGACTACCGTTCTTCTGCGCCTCGGCCTGATATTCCTCTCGTTCTGGCAAGACAAAGGTGGGGGCGGCGTCTTCGCCGGCTTCCAGGAGTGAAATAGTAGTGCCATTCATCATCTGGATGAATCGGATTCGTTGAAATCCCCACCAGTTGTCCTCCTTATGTCGGCCGCCACTCGCAACACCGCGCCATACGATGCTGTCTTTCTTTGTAGACCAGTCTCCGCCATGAGAATCCCCCCCGCTGAACAGGTCATAACTATCGAGGATCATACCAGCAGGAATAAGAATCTCATTGTTACCAGGCAGTTTGCATCCACCGAAAATGGGAAACAGGGAATGGGTTGTGGACATGCTGACGCTTTCTATGAAGGTTCCATGCATACCACGAAGGTGCGGCTGTAGACAAGGATCTGAGGATGCGGTGAAGTTCTGAATAAAGCCATCCACGGTGAACGGCATGGGCTGTGTCGGGTAGACGGGCGGTCGGTCGAGTTTCTCGAGACTAGATACATTCCGGCCCGGTGTTTCTGGGGGGCAAGTAACACGATAGTGATCCCAGTATTGATGCTCTTCGCCACCGATCCATTTGACCTTGATGGCAGGCTCGTCATTATCGGTGGGTTCGTCTTGGTACTTGGTGTACTCGGCGATGGCGTCAGAAGGGTGAAAAATGTGGCGCTGGCGCTGTTCCTCGGCCACGTATTCATTCATATCCTCCCAGGGCACCAAGACTCTGGTCTCGTCCATGACATTGAGGATCATGTCGAGATCAGGAAGATGTGGCATCATCTCTTGCACCAACTCGGTCCATCGCTGCACCCAGGGCTGACGAAGCTCAAGGTGATCCGACACGAACCAGGCCTTGCCATCTCGAACGCGTATGTAATGTTGCTCGTCTTTGATCATGCGGCGCAGGCGCGCGGGCTCAATGGCCCAAAAGGGATTAATGTCATGGTAGATTCGGTCGAAGAAGTCTTCGACGATGACGGCGTCGCTCTTTTGCGCGGCAGCGAACCACGTCTCAAACCCGGGGGGCGGGTGTCGTCCTCGGCGCTCGCGATAGCGGCTCGCGGCTTGTTCTAGAGAGGTGGCGCGCTTTGCAAGCAGCTGCTTGAATTGGATCTGGGCGTCTTGGGCCAGTCGGTGGATGGTATGGTTGTTGGCAGCCGCAGGAGAGAGAGGAGGGCGGGAGGATTCGAAGCGAAAGACGCCATCCAGGTGCGCCCATTGGCGGTTGAGGGCAGCCAGGTAGAAGATCAAGGCAGCGAGGGCGGCGGCGACAATGTACTTCAGCCTGTGCTGGATCGAGGCATTCGACAAGGTGCCCTTGAAGGCAAAGAGGCGTTTGACCGACATGGCTTATGTGTCGGCCAGCGCTGGCACTGTTGGGCTTGACAGCTACGGAGAAGACATATGAGAAGAAGAAAAAAACACACGGTATTATTCTCAGCTGAGGCAGATGGATAGCGTGGATAGCGTGGATAAGGGACGTACACGGTGGGAAAGAACGGTGCGATGGGTGGTTGTCTACCAATATCAGCCTTCTGCCTACTTAAGTACTACCGGTAACCTAACCTACTACTACCTACCTAGGTTAGGTACTACTGCCTGGAACTATGTACCTTAGGTAGGTAGGTAGGTAGGTAGGCTAAGATGTCTTAAGTGGCCTACCTATCTATCTAGCGGATTATGGGGGCTCGGGAGGGGGGGGGGGATACAAATAGGGGCTGTTTGGGGAAGCCCAAAGCCGAAATCCTTGCTTGCAATTCCAGAATTCCAGGCTGGAGAAGAGAAGAGAAGAGGAGGTAGGGACTTTTGCCAGTCTACCTATCGGGATGTACATATACTGCCAACAGAAAGACTGGTAGACATTGTATATACCTACCTGGGTATGTATATATAAGTAGGTATATACATAAGCAGGGTCTGGGCTGTCGCATAATCCCCAAAAATGAACCTCGTTCAAATACTTCGCCATCGACATACCACTAACATGAATACATACCTACCTATTACCTACCTCCTAGGTACCCATCCTGACATAAGCCAGTAGGCATGAGTGGCTAGATGGTGGTACAAGCTGTACGAAGTAGGTACTTCATACTTGCACTACCTACGGTACCACCTTACGAAGACCTCGCAACAAAGAAATGGGTATTTCGTAGTTCGACAATGAGAAGATGCAGGCGACCGATCAACTCAATCAGTCAGGTAGACAACCGAAAGCCTAAAGTTTCCACTATTATGGTTATTTCTAAGTACACAGGTTGTTCCCTGTTGATATGACTCACGCCACAATCATGACCATACCCCAATTACCTAATACACTTAGATACGATGTATCCCTTTTTGGAAGTCCAAAATACTCAAGGTGTCTGGAGTAATCGCCCTTTAGGCGCCAGCGATGTCAATAGAGCTCCTAAATCATTCAAATGATTTCCCATGTCTACATTTTAATTACTCATCGCTATGGAATTAGGGCCTGTACAAGGGGAGTCGATCCATTCATCCGATGATAGTGCAATTGCCAACTTTCAAAAGAGAATAGAGGCCTACCCTTCAACAATAGCAACTTTGACCCATAAACATAACCAAATCAATTAAGGGGATGAGGGGAGGAAAGAAAGAAAGGAATGAATAAATGAAAGGGAAATGCCTCAAATCACACCATTAATCTACCTAGATCTACATTCTCGTAGATGTGTCTCATGGCCACGTTGTTCCCTGGTAGACACATCTTCGTGTCTCGTTAAGCGTTGCAGGTACAGGCTGATAATCCATGATTCTCCAAGTTTGATACTATAGAGCACTCGGCTCGTTTTTCGTTCCATCTTCCCCAAGCTCTGTGTGTGTACTATTTTGGTTCTCGCTGCGTGTATGAGCAAGTGGAAGCATGCTCACGCTGGCCAACGGGCGGAAGAAGCGATTATACGCGATAAAGGTATTTTTATCTCCCTGAAATGCGTTCGGTGGCGTTGGGACATAGATACTGTCTCGACGAAGCTCCACCACGTCGTCTGTAATCGTACTTACACCATAATAATGGTAGATAATACTCAATACTGGAATAGAGAGGCCATGGACTACGATTGAGAGCAGGACAAGAAAGTAAACCACTAAGCGGGATTAGTCAGCTTGTAGCGGGAGGGGGGGTGAAAAGGGACAGTTTCCACGCACCTGGCAAAAGAGCATCGACCACAGCCTTTTCGGGAGGGTTGTCCCGATTGAAGAGCAATCGAGTGTGCTCAAGATAGTACACTGCCCCGACACCAATCGGGCCAAAATAGCCCATGAACACGGCTTCTTTCCAACTTTTGACCACCGAGGGCATCGCCTTATATGTGACGAGCAGCGCTGGAATGCGCCGGAAAAGTAGAACGAATATTCCAAGGCCGAGTAAGCGCGGTAACGTTATCCCAGTTGTGTCAGGTTGGTGGAATTCCCCCCATGGTAAAGTGGTCCCAATGTACATGAATCCCCCAAAATTCAGTAGCACATCGATGCAAGAGTTGACTTCGTCGTGACGTCGCTCGGCTTCGGCCAAGAATTGCCCATCCCAGTTCAAGGCACATCCAGCGACAAAGCAAGCCAGAAGATCGCCGGTTCCAATGGCGCCACAAGTTCCGACGATGAAAAGCTTATGTGAGTCTCTTAGCATATTTGAGAGAAGATTCGATCAGTCAATGAAATACTTACACCTAGTGCTGTGGGAAATAGGAGATAGCTTTCTGTATCAATCCACTTGTGAGACAGAGAAAAGCGAACAGCTTTCCTAGCGAAAAAGCCTGTCACTGCGCCATATACACTGCCCAACAAGACGAGATACACAAGAGTTTCTATTACCCAATTCCCGATAGCAATACCAAGGTCGCTAGGGTGCGGACCGACGCCCCTATCTCGATCGACAAGAGTCTCGGGACGACCGATGGAGAAACGTAGCAGGTTGACTGAGAGCATGAGAAAAGGCGATGCAAATCCGTCGTTCGCTCCCGCTTCAGCCGAAATAATCTCCCGCAAGTGACGGGGAACATATTTGTCAGCAAATGGGCCTTTGGCTACGGCCTGAGACAAGATGGGATCTGTAGATGTGACGCAGGCGCCGATGACGAGAGTAGCCAGCAGTGGCAGGTTAGGTATCGTCGCAAGAATGCATATAGAAGTACATAACCACATGAGAGTCATGATGGGGATGAGGCAGACGGCAATTTCTTTGCGGCGCCATTGCAGGAATTTAGCAGGCAGCTGATATCCCGCAATCACCCTGTGGGTATTGGTTAGCCACGGCAGTGGGGGATTTGAGAGTAACGATGGCGGCACCTTGGGGCGACAGCGCTGAGGAATTAAGGAGGAAATCCAAACATACAATTGAATCCCAATCATGATTCTCATCACGCCGAGAGTGATGGTAGGCTCTTGCCCAGATGCTGCTGAGCCCCATCTCTGAGGGTCAAGGAACTTCGCTGCCACAGGACCCAAAAACACTCCGATGAGCAAAGCTGGTACTGAAATTTTACGTTAGCGATCAACCCTTGAGTAATGAAGGTGAGGAACATACTTACATGCTTCGCCAAGATACCATACACTCTTGATCTTGACAGCAAACAGGCCATATACCACAGCAAATGAGCCTGCACAAATTGTTAATGACACATATCATAGTAGCACTCTGTGTTCTCTACTTACCAAGGACAGCAGTCACAATGTTAAGCTCACTTACGTCTAATGTAGGCATAACGGGCAATCCTGTGACCGGTGCAACTTTCAAATCTAGTATCGTGGAATTTGCCTAGAGTTCCGAGGAGATCTTGTTGTTGGAAAACAGGATCATGCCAAGATTTCAACTATATGTGACATCCCATGCCACAGGGCGGATTCATGCTTTGGATACTCGTGTAGATCTTCATGTTCAAGGGTAGAGCGAGACAGTTCAATTCCCGTCTTGGCAGGAAAATTCGTCACACATTCCAGCGCCAAGAAGAAGATAAGCATGTCTTCAGCAAGGAAGATGGTCAAAATGCTGTTTACCATGGCTAAAGATATTGATGAGGCGTATACCCTTCACACATGGTCTCACACTTAGGTGTAGTGGCCCCCTTTCGCTGCCTATCAAGCGACTGGGTAACCAGTCGATCGTCAGACATGTATCACCACTAAAGCTTGTGATTGTAATTCAGACAAGAGAATCCGCGTATATCAGAGACATCTGCCATCATGGATTACGCCACCCCGCTACTAGAGACGCCACGAGGGAGAAGATAGGGGAATGTAATGAACGCCACTGGCTCCCCCTTAGCGAAAGGGAAACCAGAAATCCATCTAGACTGGCACCAAATCGAGGACCCGATTTCTTCTCGACGCTACAGCCCCTTTTTGGTTATGCCTACGTAGACGATATGGTTATACTGAAGGAATTAACAACGTGTTATTACGAGCTACAGGATAATACATACAGGCTGGTCAGTAGAACTTGCGGAGTGGACAGTTCACGATTGGCACCGAAAGCAATCTTAAGCACGGCAAATATTTGGATGGCCCACAACGACCGGTCAGAAGGTGTAATAACCCAGCAACTTGGGTCAGAGACCCTGGGAGATGTTCACATCTCAATTACTCAGATTTGAACTAGCCCAGCGGTCACAAATCCACTCAGCGCGCCACGATTCAGTGATATAATCGGATGGACTTTTAGGCCATCGAGTACAATCACTGTGATTACCTCTTGTCGCACGGCTTCATTGAAGCACCCTGCAGAAAAATATATATGCTCATCAATTCAGCACATGTAGCATGCGCTTCGCCCTATCCACGACCAAGTGCTCAACAGTCAAACAAACGCAACGTGCGACGGCTTACTTGGCAACACTAATATTGCAAGCTTCAGAGTCTGCTCAAGTCTGCCTGTTGCTTTTAGAGATGGAACGGACGCTCAGTGATTACCGGCTTCGAGGGTTGAATCGAAAGTAAATCTTCTTCTCAACTGTACCTGTTATCTAGACGCGCGGCTTATTGTTTCGTTGGAGATCCCGGTGGCGCATTTTGAGAGGAACATGAAGTGAACTAACACTTCCTAGGCTCCGTTTGATTGATGAACGTAATACCTAGAGAAAATCGCGGGCATCATTGTCTAATCGATAGGTGCATGCATTACTGTATGGTTTCAAATAGGAGAGACTATGTTAGGTAGCATAGGCGCCAGTTACACAGTGCTATGGCAACTTCATATAGATATATATTCTCTGTCAGAAGCTCTCTTGTTCATATGCGCACTGTTTATCTCAAGGGTATGTAAAAAGACAAGTTGAATTTGCAACGTAGAAAATAAAAAAAAGAAGACTGAGAAAGTTTTAAGCTTATAACTTTTAAATATCTGTAACAGCCTAACAGGCTACTGGCAGTCGCTAGCCCAGTCTGCCAGGGCATATTCAGTCCGCACAGTATTGCCCCAATGCCTGCCATTACAATATCTCTCTTAACTTCATCAGGTCTCCCTGGGAATCGAACCCAGATTAGCGGAATCAGAATCCGCTGTGATAACCATTACACTAGGAAACCAGGATTTATAATATAAAGTTTTTTAAATTATATAAATTATTATTATTATTTTTAAATTAACCTTAAAAATGTTATAAGGTTATTATATATTATCTTATAAGTTACGGCTCCTAGCCTTTGGGCTAGCCATCTAGGCATTCTATAGCTTAGTCAATAGCTTAACCCCTTTGGCCCTCCGGACCTCCGGAAGCCTATTCAGCCTACCGTAGCGTATATAGCCAGCCTAGTTGACGAATGTTACGGACCAACAAGACGGCGGGCCGTTGGAAGACCAAGCGAGAGAGAAAGCGCCTGGTAAGGGGGAGAAACACAGGCCACCGTAGGGTCACGTGACTGGTTACCCAATCACCGTAATTACCAAGGAATGATCAAGGTAATGGGTTGCCGCTTCATATAGTTAAAATGTTTAATATTACTACGTAAGGACCGCAGTGTAACTGACTCAACAAAAAACCAACAAAACCTACTCTCCTTAGATTCTTGATTAAAATAAACGATAAATAGAAAGACTTGATCAATGAGTGTAGAAGGCAAAGCGATGTGTATTGTCTATGGTGCATGGGTGTCTCCTCTGGCTCTCTACCTCGGGAGCAGTTTATGTCTTATATACATGAGGAAAGAAAAGAAAAGTAACCATTGCGTTCTCTGCTGTAACGATTCTGCCCCTATCCCAGCCCTAACACATTACCACCTTAAGGGATCTATATATTATTAACTAATTGTCCCTAACACTCTTAATGGAATTTTAAAATATAATTTTCATTTTTTAACCCTACTTTTTATTATTGCTGTGCTCCCTTATATCTCCTATATTTTTTTATCTATTTATTAATTTTTAAATTTTTATTTAGTTTATTTTCTTTCTTTATACATTATTGCTGTTATTACATCCCGCACAGTTCTATACTCTGTGAGATGAGGATTCCATTGAAGAAATCTTTCTCATACAATTTTCCCACCGTCTTTTATCCAATCTCCTGAGCTTTTGGGGGGCTGCTTTGGGGCCTCATAATTGGCTGCTTCGACCAGCCAATCTAGGGAGCCGCTGGCTTTTTCCTGCCCCTCCCTCTTATCATCCTTTACTGGATGGTCTTTCGGGGTGGTAGGTGGTTTCTGAGTTGGTTTTTTGTCGGACATTTTGTTTTGCCGCTATGGTTTTGAATAGAATGCAGAAGACAAAGGGATTGGGAGGATTTACGGAACTCCTTACAAGAGCTTAGTAGTTTATACCCAACTAAGAAGCGGTAGGAAGGTCAGATTTATATACACTAGGTTTACATAGGTGGTGTTAGAATTATCTTGATGTATTTGAGTACCTGATAACTGTTGTGTTACAGGTCAATAGTCTTGAAAGCCTTTGTTTCTATCCACTTCAATAAGTTGTTGTTGCCTTGTTATTAACAATGGACACATCACACCCATTGTTACCATGATTGCTGTGAGTCCCAGAGCACTTCATTACCTTTGTTATCGTCGTCATCCCACCTGCAAATCGGGCGGCGTCTTGTAATTCATGGCAACATAATGTTGTTATAAATTTCTTGGCGGGGTGTATTGTCCTCCAAACATACTCCGCTTGCATGAAAGTCCCATTGATATAGTGTTCCACAACCTCCTTAAATTTTGGCGAGCTAATACATTCGACTTGTTATATCCCTTCAATCAGAGCACAGCCCTTTTGCTATTGTGTACTCGAAATATGTTTTTCCAAGGTACTACCTAAAGTCAGCACCCTCTTCGTCCCAGAATTCGTATACTAGGTTCCACAGCGCAACTTCCATCGAAAAGACGCCCAAGAAGTACGCTGCTGATGCCCCTGTTGCTTCGCTTGAGACGAGGTCCAGGGGTAATGAGAGCCTTCCAAGTCGTGAAGTGACTTCTTTGTTAAATAATTCTTGCTAAATTCCATATTACCATGGCATGAGATAAAAAATAAGTCCTTTATGATGTTTAAAAGGGGTACTAAGTGTCAATTATTCTCAGATAAATGATCCTTTAGGTAGACCAATATAAACTCGTCATTGTTATTTTAAGATCTGACGAGATAGATTTCAGATAGCTGCCGGCTGTGCGTGTCTCATCAACTAGATATCCCTGAAGCTCTTGATATTCGAGGTTCGTCCGTTTATCGCTTGATATATGACTGATATCCTTTACTCGTTCAAGTTGCTAAACTACTAGGTAAGTAAACGGGATATTTCTCAGGCTTAGCAATAATTTGATAGAATTCATCAAACCATTGACTAGTTATTGACTTAGTAATCTCTTATGATGAATGATGTTGTATTCGGGTTTCATATATTTTGTCTTTCTGGGATTTTGCTTAAGATCGGGAAACCACGCGTGTAATATACGCTTATCATGTAGTTTCCGTCAAACAAAAGACAATTCCATCCCATATCCAGCTACTCTGCCCTTTGCCCTTGATATCAAGTATCACTGTTGAACTGTTCTATTAATTCAAGACACGGCGAATGATCACCTGGGGTTCTCAAACTCGATCACATAACTTAATCACAGGCCTCGTAATTTCTTTAATTATTCTCAAGGATGCTTGACGTGTTTGAACTAGATTGGCCAAAGAAATACACTATATATCTAAGACAGGGGATGGGCCCTTCTGATGCTTTCTTTCCCGCTTATAGGCTCTTGCTAGCCCAGCCAAGGCGGGGTCCATTGCTGTCAAAAACAACATAAGCAGCCTTGAGCGCAACATCACCGAAGATGTTAATACCGATGCCAGAGCTGGACTGGATACCACCAAAGCAGGTATTGCCCGTGTAAGGCGCGTAGTTGATGTACTCGCCGGGAATGACGATCCGGGCGGAGCCGATACCAAAAGTAAAGTCAGGCAGGGAGGCGCTGCAAGGGAAAGTGTAGCCGCCGGCGGATCTGTCGTTCTTGGCGCCCGAGACCTGTGAATAGTAGGCGCTGACGACGGAGCTAGGCACATACAATAGGGTGGTGCCTGTATCGGCGATGCCATCAATGCTCGTCGACTTGAAGGAGCCGCTGCCGACAGCGTAGCCGGTAGAGGTGAACTCCCAGAAGCCCTGACGGGTACTTACAGAGGTGTACGCGATCGAACCAGTGTATTTAGAGCTGTCAATGTAGCCGAAATCGTAGCTACCGGCTGTAGAAGGGGAGAAGGGTTAGCATACATTATTAAACTGGGAAAAGATGGGTTTCTCCGAGAAATCAAGTAGATGAGGTGCAAACTTACGCACGCCGCCAGCCTTGAAGTCAACGGCGAAGACGGGAGAGTCAAGGCTGCCCTTGATATTGTCGAACCATGTCTTTTGCTGTGTAGGGGTGACGGTGTTGAGGCTGCTGAACGAAAGGCCGAGCAGGCCGTCAAGATCACTCTCTTGCGTGAAGGAGGTAGAGACAGTCTGAGCAGACTCAACGGCCTGCTTCGAGACGGAAAGGCCGCCGATATTGACAACGTCGGTGTACACAATGCCGCTAGATGAGCTGCCATCTCCATAGCTTATTGACCACCTGGCATTCTGGAGCTTGCTGGAGCTACTGCTCTTGCTAGGGCTGTACTGCGTCTGACCGTTGACGTATCTTGAACTGGTATCTGTACTGAAGACCCAGAGATCGGAGGAACCCGAGTCAAAGTCCTGTTTACACTCCAATGTCAGTAATTAACAGTCACAGTAAGAATTCGGCAGTGATAAACTAACTAGGTTCAGAGTTTGCGCGGGAGTGCCAATTTGAACGGGAGTCAACCATTCTGAGTCATATTGCTGTGGATCGGTGGCGACGGAGCCGTGGCTACGCTTGGAGTTTGTCATCCCGAGAGTAACGGCTAGCTCAGCAGGCACGGGACGTCCATATTTCAGGTAGGTCTTGGCCACTTGAGCTGGGCCGTGTCGCCTGAAGTTGGCGTTGCGAGTCTGGTTCACGGTAAAACGGCCCGGTTGAGGAGGAGGAACAGCCGAGACAGCGCCAAGGATGGCGCTGAAGAGCGCAAGAGAGGTAGTAGAGGGAATCATCTTCGAGACAGATGACTAGAGCCGGATAGAGGAGAATGCGGGCTGATGGTGAGAAGGAATTCTGTTGCCATCAGGTGGACGAGCATGAGGGTTTATATATTGGTGAGCCTCGTGAGACATCATACAGAGCACCCCGCTGACTTTCTTATATCACATATCACGAGCTGGATGCGGTAGGGGATCGGCAGCCTCTCAGCGTCAAGAGTCGCTTTGCCGGGTGATAAGGGCGTTCTCGGATAAACATGACTGCTACTGCACGGCGCATGCCAAGAGAGGCAGGTTATCACGACAACTTCGCCAACGAGGGGTTATCGCGTGCCGTTTATAGCTTGGTGTTTGATATATCCATGCCATGGCCCCTCATAATCTCTCATAACTTGGATCTAGGTTGCCGCGGACGTATGAGAACCAATGAAGCCTCTTGTGTTAAACTAATCAGTGTCGTCGTATGTTGACACGCTGTGGGCGAATGTGCTGCCGGCCTTCTACACTTGGCATGGCTTCGTCCCATAATTTCCAAATCAACAACAGTATAACTTGCAAAACGCAGCGTACTGCATGAGGAAACGGGGTAGGTATGTTGATGTCGACATCCAGGAAGCAGGGGTTTGTGTGCATGGGGCAAAGTCGGATCTGGCCGGCGTCGGCCTATATTGGGGGTGTTAACCCGCACTCAGTGAGGTTCTAACCATTTTGCTCTGGGAGATTTGCTCAGCGTTTCGCTCGGATACTCTGCTCAACAATGCATCTATCTGTTGATATGGCTTCTAGGATGCTCGACGAAGCGACGCGTTCCTGCCAAGTGATCAACAAGCTTTTCTCCCCAGATCTCATTCTCTTGGCCTTGCAGCCAAGAGGCCACCCACAGCTTCTGGTAGCAGTCGCGATTGGACGTAGTGTCTGCTATGGATACGAGAGCTGCGCTCGTGTGTGCAACTGGGTAGTTAGGGTCTACGGAACATAGCGGATCTTCAGCTTGGCATGGTTAGCTATTGAGGATTCATGCGCTAACTTCTGAGGCTCACGAGTGTTTGGTAGTGGTTGTCACCTTCTCTTTGCGTGTTGGTTTGGTGTATGTAATAGCGGGTGATGTAACATTTAGACCAAACAGGCGCCAGATACGAATATATCCATCCTCATAAAAGATTGTACCTATGCGTACATGCAAGTGATCTCGCCACGGTGGAGCGCCAGCTGGGCCTTATCAATCCCGTCTAGGCCATCAGATCACTTTCCTGAGTAGGATAAGGGGGGTACCAGAAAAGGCAGGTAGAATAAGACGCTTCGGATGGACGCTGGCTCGGCTGGGAAGCATGGCTACCTTTTAACCTCTAAGTAGAGCTTTTGGCAGGACTCAGGACTCAGGACTCATTTTGCATGATGAGCATACATGTAATAGTCAAACATATTATGACCCGGAGCAAATTACCAATGCCGAACCCAGCGGTGGTGTTCTGTATTCCACTCTCAGCTGGTCAATAACTAGAGTCTCGTTTCTGACTGTATCAAGATGACCTTAATTTGATGAAAGGGTCAATGAACACATCAAGCGTCACTTTCGTTCACCGAGACACACGGTATGCCGGTACGTTGTGAATAGCTCCAAGAGTGTTTACGCCGAAGGACATCACATAGCTTCTACAGCCGAGGGTATGTATTTCACACCCTCCCCATGTACACTAGGTATATGGCTAGAGCGAGATGGATCTAGGCATACGAGAGAGATCCTGCTGTTGCTTACATTTCCTAGGGCACCAGAACAGGCAGTGCCCAAAGATAGGCCATGAAAATCCATCCAGTACTTGAATCTCTGCTTTACCAACTCTTCACTTAATTTCCACAGCTCTTCCACGCTCTCCAGGCCCCTCGCGTGTTCTTCTGGCTCATGGACCTGACTGTTTTGTAAGAAGGCCGGTGATTTGGAAGCGGGATCAGGACCAAGCACCGCAATGAGCGATGTGGCAGCGATTTGTGAGAATGTCTTGAACCTAGGCTCCTCCCACTATATTTCATGAGAACATCGAGATTCGTGTACGGTTTGCGTCTCGTCTGCGTTGTATCCCCTTTCAGGAAGGTCAAGCGGCTCATCCGTCTTACTTGCGCCAACGCTTTTACAAGAACAGGACCCCGAGGTGACCTGATGTATGTGCATGTGTGTACTTACCACCCAATCAACACCGCGATTCTGCTTCATGACACCATCAATGAGTCCATAATCTTCCCAAGTGAGGTGCGCTCCCAGCTTGGTGTCGCCATTATATCCGGAATGCACGATTAATGCTGTGATCCCGCGGTGCTGAAGACGTCTGCCTAGGCCGTATGTGAAGAGGATGTTCGCCGTCTTGGCCTGTCCGTAGGCTAACCACGGGGCGTACTCTTTGCCGTCAGAGAAGTTCCAGCCATCGAACCAGAAGGGTGTGAGGCGGTAGCCTGCGCTCGTAAAGTTCACGAAGCGCGCTTCATCTGCGGCTAACAAGGCGGGCATAAGCAGATTCGTCAGCAGAAAACTGCGAATGTGATTTGCGGAAAGCTGGAACTCGATCCCTTGGCTGTCGAGTGTGTACTCCTTAGTAGCCATGGCCCCAGCACTATGGATAAGCACGTCGATCGTGGGAGTCGCTGCTTCACGAACTGCTTCGTGGTCTGTCGTGTCCACTTGTACAAAAGTCGTTGTGATGGAGTCGTCAATCCCCGCAATAGTCCTTGACACAGGCTCAACCTTCGAAGTTGTTCGGGATGCAACGAGGATATGCGCAGGCGACGCTCTTGCTAGGTAGGTAGGTAGCCATCTGGCTTCGGATACTGGGGTAACCAGCGCCGATCAAAACGACTGTCCGTCCTTTAATCAGAGACTTGAAAGTCTCGATGACCTCCTCGCTGGTGGTGTATTCATCAAACATGATAAGGTTAGTGAAAGAAGTGCTGGAGAATACCAACTCAAGGGCGATCGAAAACGAAATGTTGGGTTTCGTTCGATTGTAGGAGGCGCTCGATCTTATAGGTCGCGCATAGCTTCGTCACCAAAGGAGGGTAAGACCTCATGCACATGATATCACGACATTTCCCACTGTCTTAGCACCTCTCACTTTACAAGCTCTTGAACAACAACTAGCTAACCTGGTCCGGAGTTAGAAGAAGAATATAAGCCTGGAGTCCAGTTATTTCCATGTTTCTGCACTTTTCTTCTATGTGTGCCAGCTAGATTTCACCACATGGAACCAACATGGAACCAACGTTAGGAGTTAAGGTACCGGTAGCTCATGTCAATAATAAGCCCTTGGCTCGGCTTTGGTTTGCCCCGCTGTCTGCGACAGCTTAGCAATTGATGTTGATGAAGTTATCACCTAAGTCCGTGCGTAGACCTTATTCGTTCATATACACATAGAAGCTTGATGCAAAATGGTAAAGGATTGTCCATTTATACATTGTTGAATACTTATGTTGATGAACAATAGCTACGGCAACCTGGAGGCCACCTGCTCAGGTTGAGATATCCAGTCGCGGATGCTAAAGGAAGTCTCTACACAGCAATACTCGTGCTGCACTTCAACAATGTTGTTCGGCAAATAGGATAGTTGGAAAGCTAAGATTAAGCCTCGGTTCTCCAACCGATGCAACAATCTTCGCAAGGATTGCAGTAGTAAATACTAAGCGAGTAAACCATATGATGTTTCAGTTCTAAAGACTGACAGAAAACATTTCATCACCTCAGATTTGAGTGTTGCTCTTGTTGCACACGTCTAGATAGGTTTGTAAAATATGTACAATGACCTCCGCGGTGCCTCCTCACCTCTTGGTTTAGTTCGCCTCACCTCTCATGGATAGTCTCTCTCTACTCACGCTCTTCCCATTTTGCCAGCCTGGCTTGGCACATTATATGCATGTGGTCTGACTTTCGTGATCCTTCATGTCACTGACATGGTATTCCCCGCCCTCAGTCTCGGTGGGTTTATTTTGTTGTGGTGGTAGGGGTTACAGCATACGTCGGCCGTACGTATCTGCCAAATGAGAATCTTAGTATTGTGTTCAAGCCAGATGTCTAATAATCACGACTCCCTTCACCCCTTCACGACAACGAGCAATGCATTCATAATCACAACCGAAAATACTGAATAGAGAAAAGGCAAGGAAGAAAAAATCGCACCTTTCAGAGTTATAAACCTTAAAGTTCTCGCCCAGCAGCTCTTTCTCACGAGCCTGGTCAGCTAGATGTCGGCGGACAAGATCCCGGTCCTCTTCGGCCTGGAGAAGGGGGATGAGGTGAATGCGAGACCACATTTTCTCGCGGGCGAGCTCACTACGGTTGACGTTTAGGTCAGCCACGCTTATAGCCAAAACGGTGTGTCTCCTGCAAAGGCAAAACACCTCTTCGACTTGGTATATCCGTAGGTGCGCCGAAAAAGAGGGCACAGGCCATCGAAAGGAATAATTCGAATGAGAATAGAGCATGCTGCGCAAAAGAGCCACCTACTTCTGTTCCCTAATACCTTGTCCCAATTTGTAGAATCCGTAAGTCATGACGACGCCCATGGCAACGAGCCATGTGCCTGGTCGAAAACCGCTCGCAGGAAGGTTGCGCTACATTACGATCCAGTCAGCATTCGTTCTTACGCATTCGCATACCCAGAAAGCCGCTTCCAACCCCCCTTATTTGTAAATGAACACAGCCAGTCTCTATTCCCAAACGCTTCATACATATAATAGGCCAGTTATTCCTGTTCAATCTATTGGCAGGTGCGTCCGAATCGAGGAAAACAGGGATGCCGTTAAGAGCTGCCAGGTCTGCTGCTAGTATAATCTGAATTCCAAGGCTGTAGTCGTCGATTCACTCATTGCCGCAAGTCGTACTTTTCATCGTATTCGGCTCGATCGTTTGGGATTGGCGCCTCTGCTTGTCGCTCCATATTATACAAATTCCTATGGCTCAAGTCTCCTCTGGTCTTCATTCCCGTACTCCTTCCCTTCTTCCGATCGACCACCCCTCCGACCCTCTCTCAAAGCCCGTATTGATGCGAAGCCTAACCAAAGCATAGAGATACGGGTATAGAGAGAATGAAAGAGAGTGAGACGTCCTCAATGGCTCACCTTGTATTGGACGGGACCGTAGCCCCCAACGGGGGGCATATCTTGCGGCATGGCGGGCAACTAACTGTGTGTATGACCTTCGTGAATATACACGACGCTCGACGTCTTCTGGTCGGGATCTCGGCGTGGGTGGCGTCAATTGAAGTAACAAGGTCGTAATTGAGCACTCAAGTTTGGACAAGTGCTGACGACCTTGGAACTGCTGGGGGAGAGCTTGGTGTGGGTCTAGATGGCTTTACATAAGCAGAGTCACGTGAAAGCTGATTACCCCTAGGTACATTGAAACTAAGTATGTGCTCTGCTACGTATATGACTGTAGTGTCTACATAGTATAGATAGTATCTAATAGCACGAGGCAGATGTGCCATTCAATATGTTCAAACGAGAAAGATGAACCTGTAGGATCATGAGGAGTGATGCATATATAGAAGACAAGAGGTTTGTTTATCTCTTTATGATGCAGCTTATGACTTTGAATATCGCGTACAACAGTCGTAATCGCGATGCAATAGGCTAGAATCACGCCAAAGACCCAACCTTTCTCAATGCCAGTGCCAGTCCTGCTATCTAAACGCCAAAAATGCCAGGAAAGCAGCCCAAGACCGTAGAACGCCTGTATCGTTCTTGTGGCTCGTTATTTTACAACTCAAATGACACTGCAGGTCTGACGCTACTAGCCCTGGCCCTCAGCTTCGAGTTCAGCCTCTAACTCTGCTTCGAGATCAGCAAATTCACCATCGCCATCTTCATTAACACCATTGCTGGCTCTGTCACCATCCTCATCACTAGCAGCCTCGACTACCACATCCTCCTCATCTCCCGTTCCCATGGGTGTCGGTAGCCCACTACCCTCGGCGTCTTCATCTCCAATGTTCTTTACATTTCGCAAGGCGGTTGTCCGAGCTCTAGCGATACGTTGTTTCTTCGATAAAACGCTCCCAGGAGATTCATCGAAGTTGCCATCTTCGTCCGCTTCTCCTAGTTTCCGTTTCTTATTTTTGGGTTCATCTGTATCCGTATCTCTACTCTGATCTGTCATCGTACTCTCGAGATCAGACTCGGCATCCGATCCCATAAACTCTTGGAGCTCTTTATCCATATCATCCCAGCCTGTCTGATTTATGCCATCGACTGGACTACCTTCGCCGTCTTCTAGATCCCTTGGCATAATATCGAACCTGTCAAGATCGTCATCGTCATCTCCATCAATCTCGTCTTCCTCTGCTGAGTCATCTGCATCGCCATCCTCGGCTTCTTCATTCTGACTTCGCTCCAGGTCTCGATGCCCGGTCTGTACAATAGTGATCCTTGGCCTAGTTGGTGAGCTTGATGTCACCAGCGTCCCTTGGGAAGAGCGGTCTGATGGATGGATCTCGATCAAATAGGGTGTGGCATCGAGCTTTCGCCACTGTGCTAATGAATCCGCTAGCCAATTTTGATTCACAATCTTGATAGAAGGAATGCGGGCTGCCTGGCGAACTTTCTGAGTTCTCGGTCGTGAACTGCTGATAACAAGATGAGTCACGTCGGGGCCGACCCGTGTACGGATCTCAGCGCCAAAATCTTGAGCATGCATGCCGATTTCCGATTTTCGCACGTCTACGCCTAGTGGAACAAGCCCAGACAACACAATCCTCGTACCCCGAAGTATTTGAGACTTTAAATAGTTTAGGGTAAGACCAACATCGGGTACAATGCTCGAAGTTATATCCTCAGTATTGCGCGTAGCGACACGGGCGTCGTACTGCTCATAAAAAGACCGGTGCAGTTCGGTTAAGTGATCCTCAAGGTAGATTAGTTCCTCGTCATCGTCGCGGAGAATATTATGTCTTTGGTGATGGCTAGGCGTTTCCGAATTTCCGTTGGTCTCGACTTCCTGGGTATCGCCATCTTTATTAGACAATTTTTCAGCTTGCTCATCTTCCCGATCTAACTCTTCTTGTAGATGTAGAAGTGGCCGGTCCTTCAGTTGCTTTTCTAGGGTCCGCTCCTGTTCCTCTGTTTGCAATTGTAGAAGAGCGTTTTCTTCATCTGCTCTGGCCACCACCTTTTCTGGCGAACCGGATGCTGCGTTTCCATTTAGTATTGAAGGTTTCGGGTCTGGAACCGGAGTTGCTGTAATAATATCTTCACGCTTCGGTAAAAAGCTGGAGTTGATATCGCCGATGCCTTTAAAGAAGTCATAGGGTGTCACTTTGATGAGATTGGGTCGGTTGTGAGGCCACACATCGGCGCGGTCATCGATCACGACGACCATGTTGGTGCTTACAGGAAATAGACGCTGCAGACTTTTGGCGGTCATGCTACCATTTTCGTCGCGGCTGATGACTCTGTTCCCGAATAACTTTTGTGTAGGGTCGACTATCTTAGCTATGTTTAGAGCATAAGCCCGCGTACCCATCGTGTATACATGAAGCTCAAATCTCTCGGCCATCCTTTCTAGGAATTCCAACAGGCCAGGTCGCATTTTGATGTAGTACCAGCACCCACTCGCCAATCCGCGAGGGCCGTCGTCAAGCTGGAAGCTGCGCACATCCTTGACGGACTCATAGTTGGGGTTGGCGGGATCTTGCTGCCACTCGCCAATAGTAGGTTCGATGCAGGCATGAATTATGGTCTGGTCAAGATCGACGACGAGGCTGAGCTTACGTTCTTTGAGAAGCCGTCGCTGGAGCTGCATTTCAGCTCGTTCTGCTTGGTTATGACTAACAGTTAGAGCTACGTTGTCGTGGACCATAGAGACAGTAGCTCGCTCGGTGTCAAGAGATTCAGTAGCCCAATCCTGTTCTTTCATGTCCCTACCACAGAGAGCGCAGAGGCCGGCATATTGAATTTCGTGGCTACAGGTTTCCTCGACAACGACGAAGTCTTGATCTTTGGTTATAACGTCACCTTCCTTGACGCGCCATTGTTTGATCCTGCCCTCGGTAGGGCTGTCCCAGTCAGCGATGCCGTTCTCTAGAATGGTGCGTTCTTCATTGAGGGCCGGGTCCCCAATCTTGCGTTCAAATTTGAAGGTGTACTGCAGGATCGGTTCCTTCTTAACGACAGCGTCGCCAGGCTTCTTGAAGATCTTGGAAATCGTTATCGGGTAGCGGAGGCGCTGTCCAAGCTTAAGTGTCTTTGCCATTGCAGGTGGCGCGTGGGATGCGCGATAGTGCTCATGGCACAGAGACGCGTCCTGTCGCAAAACGGGTAACAACTGCAGAGATGCGTAGCTTCAGGGGCGTTTAAAGGCCCAATCTCGAGGCTCGGTATTGGTTTGGTCTTGTCGAGTGCAAGGGTTGTGCTGGAACTGCGCCCTTGCGGCGGTTGTCGAGATTAGAAATGCAGCGAGGACTAATGAAACTACTGAACAAAGAGGCTGTTCAAGGATGGCGATTTGATTTGCATGCGTGTTGGTAGCGGGCAGGCGTGCGAAGGGAAACCCAGACAGAGCTAGGTAAGCACTTGAGCGGGCAGGTCAAGTATCTATGAGCAAATAGGTACCTAGTTATGGTTAGCCCCGGTCTTTTGGTTGGGATAGCTACCTGGACTAGCGCCTGGCCAGGTACTGACTGTACTGTAACTGACAGGCAGATGTCATACAACAGCCGGACACAAGATACGAGGAACAGGCAGATGGTCTAGGTAGGCATTTCATGAGGTACCAAGGGCAGGCCAAGGGGAGGTTGAGGTGGGTCGCAGCAGTTCATGGATACATGCGCCCCTATGGATGGAGGCACACAGTGTACGAGCCCAGGATTGGGGCACAACGCACCAGCACCCATGTCTCCCTCTACACCCTTATACTATCAATTGTCGACCTCTCGGTAGGTAATGGGGTAATGGTGCAATGGTGCAATGGTGCAAAGGAGTAGGGAGTGATAAGAGAGGGATATCGATATGGGGTGGCGGCGTAATGCTAGTAGGGCGGAAGGTCTTGGTGTATGAAGTAATGTTCAATAATAAGGATAAAAGCAAAAGTGCTAAGCAGCCTTGGGAAAGGTGGTAAAGGTGGTAAGGAAACAAATAAATGCTCACATTTACCTCGCAAGAAACGATCCAAAGGTGGGCAGTACCAACCGAGGGCTAGTTTTGGTGGATGGAGGGGAAGAAGGAGAAAAGGTGTTTTTTTTGGTTGTTTTCTTGAGGTCAAAGGTATGATGAATCAGAATCTAAGGAGGGGAGAAAGCATGCATAGGTACATCGGCAGCACTCGGTCGGTAGATTCTTAATTAAGTAGATAAAGTAGGAAAGAGGTGGTGGCGACAATTGATGAGTTTAGGTAGACTTCCTTGGGCCAGTGAGGAAGGATTATGGTGAACAACTCTCTGTCTCTCTCTTTCTGTCCCTCTCTCTCCTTTACCAGGTGCTTATCAAGTTGGTAAGGTAGGTAGTACTTGAGGTAGGTATGTACCACTGGACATGCGGTACCTGGTACTGGGTCTCTAGGTAGAAGGCAGGCAGTGTACAATGAATGACACAAAGAAGGGGGGCGGAAGTGGGCGGAAGTGGGCGGGAAGTGGGAATATAGCGGCCAAGGTAGAAGAATTCGTTATTGCACGGGCGTCAAGAATGTGGACAGGTACGTGATGCGATGTGTGGTTGAGTTTTCGGAGGCAGTACCACGTATTGGTAGGCTGTTTCTTCTTTTTCCTGATGACTGCTTGCTTCAAGCCCTTCTTCCTGCGACCGAGGTGCCGCAATGGGTTGGGGGATTGGAGTTCCTTTAATACCTCTCGGCTGCGCTAGTGTCGCCGCCCCTTGTCCGTTTGCGGGGTGAGATGGCCAGAGTCCAGTCCAGAAGTCCAGAGGGCGAGCTCCAAAGCTCTGTTCAAGACGATGCCTGCAGGGATTATTGACCTGTGTACGGAGTAGACCTGTGGCTGACTGATTCGCGTGCTCGATATTGGGACAAAGAATGGGATAAGAGCAAAGGTCAAGTTGAAGCCACACCCCGATCCCCATCCCCATTCCCATCCCACATCACACCACTCACCTTCTGAAGTGCCACCCTAGGTATTACAACTACCTAAGTATGTCCGATGTGGACACTGGGATCAAAAAACAGCTGATCGCCATTACCATTGCCCATTGCCCATTGCACAAAAAAATAATATTATGGCAAAATAGAATGTGTGCAGGCATGAAGGTAGATAGATAATACATATAAACCCTTTTCTCTGTCCATCTCCTCTTTTTTTTCTTCATCTCCTGAACAAAGAGTCTTGCTTCACCAGATGATCTTTCATGAGGATGGCTGCCTTCAATAGTCTAGAAGTCTAGATTACAAATTGCCACGGCACCATCGTATTATGTCAAAATTGATGAAGGAAGAAAGTGTTTCTGAGCTCACTTTTACACTTTATCGTTCATCGTAGATGGCGTCCACCATGCCAATTTAGTAATAGGTATGGGAAGGCATCTATCTAGAACAGGCACATTCATCTGGGATATATAATTCGCCTTTCGTCGTGTTCTCATTAGCCTCTTGGGGCTTATCTATTGCTTGCCTCTGAAGAACCCGTTGAGATGGCTCATCATTTGTCCTAGTCCCCCATCCTCGCTGCCGTTGATGAGCCCCTTTTGGATCCATCCAGGCAGCTTCTGTCTGATTCGATTCGTGCCGAACCGTCGGTCCACCAGTACGATCGTGGCGTAGTCGTTACGATGCCTGATGGCGCGCCCAATACTCTGGTTCACTGCGCGCATACATGCATTTTCATAGAATTCCCTCGCCGCCTGCTTCGCTGCCGCTATAGCTTCACTTCGAGGCCGAGGGGCTCCGCATTCCGTCAGTTGCGTAATTGTCGTCGATTCAATGTACTCGATCCGCGCTTTCCAGTCCGGCGAGTTGATGTTCGGATAGGGGAGCCCTACGATGATGACGCAACGGCCGAGGCGGTCAGAGAAGTTGATGCCTTCGCTCATCTTGCCGCCAACGACACTAAGAAGAAGGGCCCCGCTGGTTTTGGTGGCCGCTTTCACCGCAGTTCCTTTGGGGTCTTCATCAAGTATGGCTTTACTATACTGATCGAGCAGATCATCGCTGGAGCCCCCTTTTGACTCGCTGAAGACAGATTTCTTACTCTGCAATTTGCTCAAGATAGATGTAGGTTGTCTGCCATCTGTCTCGCCCCAAACACCTACTACCTCATTGAGATACCCATAGCTCGGGAAGAAGATGACGACACCATCGGGAACAACCGTGCAGATGTTGAGGATGGCGAGTCCAAGTTCGCATATCATCGCCTTATCCCCTCGTTTCTGATAACTGAACTCGAATTCTATCCTATTGACATTGTTTTTTGGATGGCAAGATGAAAGTGCCCAGACACAAAGATTAGAAGCTGGGATAACATGACCGCAGCTTAGAGTTGTGATCCTCTCTGGAGCCAGATTTGGAAACAAGTGAGCGGTATAATCATCGAAAGGTGACATCGTCCCACCTGCGAGAATAACCGCCCGAGCTTTTGATGAGATCGAGGAGAATGCATGTGTTGGTGAGAGTAAGAGATAGGATAGTTTAATGTCTTCGTGCCCTTTCTCACCAGCCTTCTCGTAGAATATACGTCCTTCAGAACTTAGGTTGCTTAGTGACACGAGGAAAGATAGAAGCGTGTGCAAAACAGGTGTTGACGAAAGTGGAGTGGCAGAGTTAGTCGCTTCTTGCGTTTCGATATGCGCTGCATAGCCTTCAATTTTGTAGGCTAGCTTAGACCTCTGAATGTAGTCAACGAGCTTAAATAAATTGATCTGGTCGATGCCCTTATGTTTAAGCAGTGCGTTGGGGTCAACAATTCCTTGGCTGGTCTGCAGTGTGAATCGTCAGCAGTTATTAACGACTAATGGTCCAGGCAGATTTTTAAGGTACCTTAAGGCCAAGAGCATTCTCCATCCATGCACGCAAACCTTCGACCACTCTAGCCACCTGGCCCACCATGACTCTATTTTCACCCTTGAGCTTCTTACCAAACCTCTTCACATACA
The DNA here is from genome assembly GCF_022495145.1 of Xylaria bambusicola. NCBI lineage: Eukaryota > Fungi > Ascomycota > Sordariomycetes > Xylariales > Xylariaceae > Xylaria > Xylaria bambusicola. The sequence continues at coordinate 33,683 of NW_025953627.1, read as the reverse complement.
CTTCAAGCAGAAGCCTTGCACGAGCTAGGTCTCGTAAGGCTATTTCAGAAGCATATACGTTGGCGATAGCGTCCATTATGTTGTGAGCTTCATCGATAATGACGATGTTGCCGTCAAGCTTGATACCGAGTGCATCTCGAGCGGATTTCTGGAGTAATAGGGGATACGGGAGGGTGATGACTTCTGCTCCCGGAATCGCCGTCCTCGAAGCGTAGTATGGGCACACCTGAGAATTCTTTCCTAAGTTATAGAGGTCTTCAATATCGGGTATGGTAGCGAGCACATTGTCGCGAAACTGATGGGTCTCCCCGAGGTTATCTGCCTTTGGGATGAATTGACACTTGTCTTTAGTCTTAGATTGTTGAAGTTCGGAGCAACGGTCATTGATCGCCGATAGTGACCCGAGACGCGCAACGGAGGGGTTGATACAAAGCCGTTGACGAGAAGAGAGCGGCACGTGTTTTACCGCTTCTGCCGCATGGTCTTCGTCATTCTTTAGAAACTCGAGGGGAACTGACGATGGAAACATCGGCCGGCGTAGCTCTGCTACAAATTGGGTCAATTGGGAGTGTGTCCTTGATGTGTAGTAGATCTGACACTTGGTTAATAAAATTTGGGTGCGTTCAGAGTGTGTTTAAGCGCACCTTGACCTGGTTCTCCTCCCTGCTCTCACCAGTTTCCTCTTCTCCCGTATTGATAAATTTAGGCACGTCCTCTTCGTCATGCTCGTCTAACAACCACTCTTCTTCGATGGCATCAAAATCTTCCACTTCCTTGTTGGCGTTAGCCTCAATGTATCTCTGTCTCTTTTTCTCTCTCTGCTCCATCATAGCCTCTCTCGCTCGAATATCTCTCAGATTTGCCTCCCTCTCTTCCCAGAGGTCGGCTATCTCAGCTCGTTTTCTCTTAAGTAGCTGCTCGACCACCCATTCCGGCTCATCCTTAAACTGTTTGGCTGCCGTGTCGATGGAGATTTCATAGGCTTTCCTCTTGTGGCCCCGTAGCCAAGTCAGAGCTGCACAGATAAGTGACAGTGATTTTCCCTGATGACAGTCAGCGCAATTGGTATGGTTAACTATATGTTTCTGAAAAGAAACCCTCGTACAGTGCCAGTGGGACTCTCTAGGATGCCAACCTGACCATTTCCTCGCTCAAGAACATTGTATACCGTACGCATAAACTGCAGCTGTACGTCGTAAGGGGTATATGGGTGGTGGAAATCTATGTTCCGGGTTCGCTCAGTGATATTCTCCATCTTCTCTTCCTTCATGTTCAGCGGCTACTGCCTTCTTGGCGGTGAAATCCTGAGTCTAGCTGTACTCACAACGAAAAGTTGCAAATGACCAATTCATCTTCAGGGTCTAGTATACCAACCCTCAAGTAGCACTACTTGATCTGAGAACAGACTTGTCACTTTCTGTCATCTCGAGTCTCATGTCCCATCGTGTGACGCAGAACAAAGGGTAAGCGCAACGGAGCGAATTCTAGGTTGGTGATTGCTCTAGAGGCGCGAAGGGAACGGAGATTGATTCGAGTGACTCTACCAACTATACACCGTTGAGCCCGTGAACGCCGGGCGCACATGTGTTCAATTATCTCGTACCAATGAGCATGTGACAACTACTTGTCGGGTAAACAACTTTGGGCGGGAACTCTATGAATTAATCCTAGGGCTCGCGCTCCTAGACGCTTAGGTAATCTCATCTCAGTATCATGTAGGTATGTACTTCACTACTTACTGTGTAATTACCTACTATAGTTATGCGAAGTGGGAATATCAACGGTACATGCAATTAGTATATTGTCTGAAAAAGGATATATTGCACAATCAATTCAAGGTAGATATAACGTGAAATATCTGCACCCTCCCATTTAAGCGTGGACTGATATTGCGTGATGCTCGTCCGCTCTGGTACCAGATGGTGAATTCAGCGTGGTCACGGGGAAATCCTACTTAAGCAGCCTAGGATCACTCTTACAGGTCACTTGTCCAGGCGATTGAAACCTACATATGAAAGTAGGTAGGTATGAGGTACTATGTACATGTAGGTAGTGGGTAGAAGGCGCTAAGGAACCTACCTAGGTACCTCGATAGGTAGGCATACAATGTCAGGGCATTGTATGAACTGGATTGGATTGACTATCTAGATGGGAGGATTCCTAGCAGGGCTACAGTACAGGTAGGTACTATATATACGGCATGGCGTGCCTTCCATCACATACAAGGAGGTATATAAGTAGGTACCTAGGTATTTTAGAGGTACCTCCCTACAGCACATGACTCTCGACCTACCTACCGTACTATGTACCTAGGTACTTACATGTACATACCTACAGGATTAGTAGGAGGTAAGAAGATAGAATTGCCTCATGTACCTACTAGGAAATCAACATACCTTACGCTACCTTTCGAAGTAAGTAGGTAAATCTACCGAGCCTACCTACCACTCGACATGACTCAACGTCATCTGCGGGCTAGGCACTTAGGTACTTCGTAATACCTATACCTCGCTATACCTAAGTAGCACAACCTACCTACCGGTACATTATGTACTGTTGGAAGTAGTAGGTGGGTAGGTGGGTAGGTGGGTACCTACCGTAAGCTTTGGGCGTGGCATCCCTGCTGGCTGTGGTGCCTAAGCAGGTGGCACCCTGTCGACCTGTTGTCTATCGGTCTAGGTATCGGTCTATCGATAATCTCCAGGCCTCTGATCTGCTCTGATCTGCTCTGATTAGTGGGCGGCTTTGGATTCCCCTGCGCCAATGTTCAGGCCCCGATACCGTCGTGCCTTTCTGAGCACCAGGCAATTACAACTAGTAAGTAAGTACTTGTAGTAATTAGATAGGGAGTCGATAGAGATAGGTAGGTAGAAGAGGTGAGCCAGCAAGGAGCAGCGAATGTCTATTAACAAGGAGGGTTATCATCCAAAGTTACCTAAGGTACGAAGTAACTTTTAGGTATATAGGTACATTGTACATTCCCTCTTATCTCTCTCACTTGTCCCACCGACCTTGCCGTCTTTTGCACCATTACGTCGTCATGTCTCGAGCACCGCCAACCTTACTTAGGTAGCCGACCACATGCCTAACATGGGCTTATCGTACTGCCGCCACCACCTCGCCTGCGTCTCGCCTGCGCTTCGGATGACTAAGTAGGCATCCAGGGCAACTCGAAGAGGAAGTCGGCTGTCTGCCTTCTGTTGTCTGCCTCCGTCTAAACTGTAGGCCAGCGAGCCAGTGCTGCCTTGGGCTGAGTGAATGCGTGGTACGCTACGTGAATCTGATGACCCGCGCATCATGTCCCTGCCTTGCTACCATAGCAGCATCCAATCAAGATCAAGTGAACCCGGCTTTCGATATCTGCACGCCTCCAGCTCCATCCACCGTATTATGCCTACAGGGTAGATCTCCTTCGTCGTATTGCCTAGAGCCTTAGTTCTAGCTAGGCATTGTTCTTTCATTCATCCTCCGCCTCTCAATCTCTCAATGTTCTCGCCTCGGGCCGGCTGATGTGCTCGGGTTCCTTGATGCGTTTCCTTGTTCTGTTGATTATTTACATGTCTCTATAGAGAGCCTGCTACACTGCCTTTCTTGTTGTCAGCTTGCTTGGCGTCCGGTGAAGACCGATCCGTATATCGGCTCAGATTGCGTTGCAACGCTCCGTCCCAAGTTCCTTGCCGTTATACTTCACACCCGAAATCATTCTCTTTGTAAGCGCCTCTACAGAGTTTATGCTTTAAACTTTGCTCCGTCATTTCAGGCTAGCTCGAACCATGGCCTCCCATCCCGAACAGGACCCTGCCGCACGGCGACGACTCGGAAAGAAGAGCATTAGAAGGCTCAAAGAAGGCCGCCGCCCGACCCTGAATTTCCCCGACCGCTTTAAAGATTTTGGCGATGATGCAGACGAAGACGTACTCCCGCCCAGCCAAGGCCCGAACCTGTTCATGAATATGAACCAATCGATATTCGGCCTCATCGCCGCCGCCGGTTCGAACGTAGACTTCAACGATCGTTTTGAAGGCCAATCCAGCGATGAGGCGGACGAGGATGGTCATCCCGACGACAACGATACGAAGGGGAAAGCAAAAGGAAAGGGAAAGCATCCCGAACAAGTTTCAAAGAGCGTCATTCTCAAAAAGAGTTCATCTAGCAAAGAGAAGAATGCCGTCGACAAGGAGGAGAGCCGTATAACAAATGAGCAGCTCTTACAATCCTTACCTCAGTTGCCACAGACCTCAACACGCATCCTAAGCAAACGCTCAGGTTTAAGGCCCTCTCGACTCTCCAGCGCGAGTACCAAAGCCAGCCGCGAGATGTCGACGTCTACCACGCCCGAGCTGCAATTACCTGCCGTCGAATCCATCGTCGCCGATCGTGCGGAACAAGTGGCCCCTGTTATGAGCCGTATGCTAGAAGCTAGAGCAGAAATGTCTTCGCGGCCCAGTTTCGATTTAGAAGGCCTACCGAAACACCGACAAGACGAAGTAAATGAAACAGGACACAGCGACCTTGCCCGAAAACTGAAGGAAATATTTGAGTTCGATTATCCAGAGGAAGTTGTAAAAGGTATGTGTGCCAATTCTATGAACTGACGCATTGCTAATAGTCATGTCAGAATATCCCTGCTGGCTATTACAAAGTGTTCTTTTGCAGGGTTACTTGTACATTACATCAAGACACATCTGTTTCTATGCCTACTTACCACGGAAAGCTGTGAGTGATGATTTTTTATTCTCGTTAGCCTTGTCATAACTGACACTTTTGCAGCACGAAGTTGCAAAATCGGGGTATCTGGCCAAGAGTGGCAAAAGAAATCCCAAGTATAGTCGGTATTGGTTTCGATTAAAGGGCGATGTACTGGCATATTACCGCGATGCATCCAATCTCTACTTTCCACATGGGCAGATTGATCTTCGCTATGCGATCTCGGCGAATGTCACCGACAAGGATCAAGATGCTGTTCACTTTTCAGTCGCTACACATCACCGAACTTATCATTTCCGGGCCGATAGCGCACCCAGTGCCAAAGAATGGGTGAAAAGTCTCCAGCGCGTCATATTCCGCTCACACAATGAAGGCGACAGTGTTAAGATATCTCTTCCCATCGAAAATATATTAGATGTCGAAGATAGTCAGATGATCGAGCTTGCTGACACTTGCAAAGTTCGCGTTATCGACAATGACGAAACATATTCCATTGACGAGGTATGTCCTCTTTACGTTGCTATGAGACTTTCATTAACGACCTACAGTATTTTTTCTCTTTCTTCAGTTTTGGGAAAGAAGCAATCAATGTACTCAAAGGACTCGTGGAAGATGTTGCCAGTCGGCATTCGGGTGAGAGTGATCAGAACACCGCCCATCGGGCTCTCGTTGGGGTCAAGTCCGACTCAGCGTCTGATAATCAAAACCCTTGTACCAGTGAACCCAGGTCACCAAAAGTACATGAACATGTCAAAGCAACTTTATCTCTTCGGTCATCTCGGCCTCATCAGGGTTCAAGCTCACGGCTGAGCGGTGACTTTTCACGCGATACGTTTCATAAATCTGCACGTCGAAGCCTAGAGCTTGATCATTTAGGAAACGCCAATCGCCCACGAAGAAGCCTTAGTGGCGGCCAATCCCTTGGCAAGAGCCAGTATGATAGCACTACATCGCAAGAATATCATGAATCATCCGATTCTTTTGTTCAGGCTATGGAAGATCACAATATGTCTGGCCTAGTGGCGTCGTCGAATGAGGACCCCTCTGGCAGTCAGATTCTCAAAGGGAGCGAGGTATTTCATAGACCTATTATTCGTTATTCCAACCCCGCCTCACAACCCGGTCCGATCCAGCATTTAGACAAGGATATGAAAGATGGGAGCCAGCCCGAAGTATCCCAGCCGTTAGCTCATGCTATGACAACCGGACATACAAACGATTCTGTTCACGGAGAGCGACCTGATAGAGCAACAACGCCAAGGCTTCAAAACCTAGCCAAGATGGGTACCTACCCTCTACAGAGAGCTGGGATTTTTGCAAACTATCTGAATCAGACAAGCCGTCGGATGAGTAACTTGCTCGCTACAGAGTCAATGGGGTATGTGGAGAAAGTTTCGGGTATGTGGAAAGGGGGCAGAAAACACTACCACGAAACCTCAGGTCTCAGGGCCGATGACGCGGCTGATGACGAGAACAACAGCATTGATGAGAAGCATGCAACGGCAATGGAACGTTTCCGCAGTCATTTTGCTCTCCCTCAGACTGAGAAGCTCCAAGCTACATACTTCGGGTTTCTCATCCGTGTCTTGCCGCTTTACGGCAAAGTCTACATCAGCGATCGACATTTCTGCTTCCGTAGTCTATTGCCTGGCACCCGGACGAAACTCATTCTTCCACTCAAAGATATTGAGACTGTTGATAAAGAAATGGGCTTCCGCTTTGGATATTCTGGCTTGGTGGTCGTAATCCGTGGCCATGAAGAGCTATTCTTCGAGTTCAGTCAGGGTGATGTCAGAGATGATTGCGCTGTGACCTTGTTACGGAAGCTCGAGGCGACACGTTACCTGCGCGAAGCCGGCCAACTCGACGAAGATCATCCAGAAGAAGAGGGTGGAGCATTAGCCGAGCGTGACGCCCTCAACGAAGCGCGTCTACGGGAAGGTAATGAGCATGAACTAAAGATGCCTCAAGAAGCTTCTGGTCTTTCAGATTCTGCCACCATACTATTCGACGATCCCAAAGCATCCTTTCTCAACTTCAAGCCAGCCGAGTCCCTGAGAATTACCTGCTTAACAATTGGGTCGAGGGGCGATGTACAGCCATATATCGCACTGTGTAAGGGATTATTAGCTGAGGGTCATAGACCTCGAATCGCTACTCATATCGAATTTCGGGATTGGATAGAAGGACATGGTATTGAGTTTGCGCCAGTCGCGGGTGATCCAAGCGAACTGTTGCGCATCTGCATCGAGAACGGCACATTTACGTGGGCCTTTCTGCGAGAAGCAAACACGAACTTCCGTGGCTGGCTTGATGGATTATTGGCATCTGCGTATACCGCATGCGAGGGTTCTGATCTTCTGATTGAAAGTCCTAGTGCCATGGCAGGCATTCATATCGCTGAGGCACTGAATATTCCGTATTTTCGGGCTTTTACCATGCCATGGACACGCACGCGCGCCTATCCTCATGCATTCATCGTGCCTGAACACAAGATGGGTGGTGCGTACAATTATATAACGTACGTTATGTTTGACAATGTGTTTTGGAAGGCTACCGCGCACCAAATCAACCGTTGGCGCAATACTACGCTCGGGCTACCCAACACGAACTTAGAGAAACTGCAGCCGAACAAGGTGCCATTTCTCTACAACTTCTCCCCCGCCGTAGTCGCTCCCCCACTGGATTACAGTGATTGGATCCGTGTGACAGGTTATTGGTTCTTGGACGAGGGCCTGGACTGGACGCCACCAGACGACCTAAGACATTTCATCGAAAAAGCTCGAAGCGATGGTAAAAAGCTCGTTTATGTCGGCTTCGGATCAATCATAGTTCCCGACCCAGCTAAGATGACGCAAGATGTTATTGACGCTGTTCTGAAAGCTGATGTGCGGTGTATCCTATCGAAGGGGTGGTCAGACCGGCTAGACAAAGCACAGGCGTCGATACCAGAGCATGTGCTGCCACCAGAGATATTCCAAATCAAAAGTGCGCCACATGACTGGCTATTCCGTCAGATTGACGCAGCCGCTCACCACGGAGGATCTGGAACCACGGGTGCCAGTCTTCGAGCGGGTATCCCAACGATCATCCGACCCTTTTTCGGAGACCAATTCTTCTTTGGAGGTCGGGTCGAGGACCTAGGAGTTGGTATATGTCTGAAGAAATGGGGAGCCAACAGTTTCGCAAAGGCGCTTTGGGAAGCTACACATAGTGAAAGGATGATTGTCAAAGCAAGGGTTTTAGGCGAGGCTATCCGCAAGGTTCGTGGCATAAGATTGAGGCTTCTTTTACCTTCCACTTTTCACCTTGAACCTGAACTGACCCAACACAGGAAGATGGCGTTGGTGCAGCCATACAATCCATTTACCGAGACCTTGAGTATGCAAAGAGCCTTGTGGCTTCGAAGGCGGGAAAGAATGCCGCCACAGCCGGTAACCCTGATGAGATAGTCAGCGATGATGAATCAGAAGAAGAGAGTTGGACTTTCGTAGGAGGCGATGAGATTGATCCCGATTTAGTAGTGAAGAAAAGCGTGCTAGCAGAGATGGAGGCCAACATCCATGCTAACGGGCTACTCGGAGTTAACGCGACCAGGACCCCAGCCACGGGTAGTCCCTAGGAAGATTGTTGCCAAATCGCATACTACCGACGATATTGTGGATGGATGAGGCTTATATGCTTCGGCTGCCCTTTCGAGACTTTCTCTTGAGTCCACCATTGTCTTCTGGAAATGATTTCTACGTGTTCCATGTTCTGGAGATCGGCCGCCAATGGTTTGGTATTCCTGTATAGACCGTCGAGGCATCAGCACAGGCGTTTTGGCTAACTGGGTTTTCATTTTGATGTCATCGATACACTACTGTTCGTGGTAATAGGCACCTTACAAAGTGTCGTAATTGGAATTCGGGGGGTTTAATGAACAGTATTACTTCGTTTAATTTCTCATGAACGTTATGATTGGCTTAGTTAGATTGACAGCAAGGAGCATTCCAAGAAAGCTCGTAATGAGGAGACAATATGGAATTTTGATAGACGAGCACTCATCTAGAGGAACAGAACATACAATACAAGGAATGCTAGATATGGTAGCCCATCGTCGAATGTACCATCCCCGAGTTAGATCCTGATCTCAATAGTGAATGTCGGCTGTTCACTTCTGTCGTATTTTGAAGGATCCTTCTTCCGTGTGCATAACGGTTGTGTCATACTTCAAATGCTAATAACGAGGTGCGGAGGAATCCATACTAGGCCAGTGAAGCTATCGTCTTTCGTCGAAGGACAGCGAGCATCTCATATCCAGCCAACCCAGTGCTACTTCGCATCTCAAAGATCTCGTACTCATCCCTCGTAGTGAAGGAGCCGAGACCGGTATCCTCCCAATCGCATTTCGGACCAAGCCAGAGTACAGCCTGGACGCCTCCGCAGGTAGTACGCGATGTCGGACCCATCGTCATGGATGTACGGTCGATATACCGCCGGACTAAAGACCCGTCACGCGGATACACAAACATGAGCGCCGTCGCATCGCGCGCTCGCGACCCGAGGACCGCCCATGTGCCCACGACGTGGTTGATGCGGTCTTCTGGGAGATAGACGTTCACGGCAGGGTTCACCTCGACACCTTCGACGCGCCAAGTAGAGGATGAAGAATGGTGGCTAGAGTCACGAGCCTCGCTGCTCTCTAAATACCTTTGCAAAAGCTCTTCTAGAAGACCTGTGCCGCTTCCGATGGAGAGTAAGACAGATGCATGCTCACTGCTGCTGTTACTCGGTTTCACATCAGGAGGCGTGAGGATGGGAATGGATTCGAGGAGAGCGCGGATTGTGGCGAGTAAAGGCCGAGATAGGCTGAAGCAACACCCGGGATAGAGTGTTGGCTCGTCTGTCAACGATGGGAGAGTTGCCATCTGGGAAGACATATTATATTGTAGGGTGAAACATGCTTTTGTGATGCCGTCGGCAACTTGCATCTCAGTAACCTTAATTGATTGCATTAGCTGCCACTGTGGGCCCGGTGGTCGATGCCCGGTTTTCATCCCTTCATCGGCAGGCATTTTACATGGGCAAGTACGGAGTACAAGATATGCATTTATATGTATATATATGGACAAATCTCATTGGCTTTGCTACTCCTGAATGGTCCTAACCGAATTCACCGAAGCACAGGTGCGCATATCCCACGGTAATCCAGGAATGAAGAAATTAATCGTACTGATGTTGAAAATATCTATAGCGAATGTTGATAGCAGCAACGTACTGAGTCTACTCTCACAATATATACAAATTGAAGGCTGGATCAGCTGCTATCTAGCTGCCGTTACTCATTCTTATTTTTCCTCCAGCGCTGCCCAGAACTCGGGATCGCCCTCGCGAGATGACCTTCGTGCCGAATCAAAACGACCTGCAGACGACAGGTCGTCGAATCCAAGTTGATCAGACGAATACTCGCTATATATCTCATGGCTACCACCTATTTAAATTGGTTGCGTGTTCATTTAACAGGTCAACTAGGACGATATCAGTATCTTGAGCGCGGGTTCATGCAGGTAGGTGCTGTAAACTCACAGGAGCAGGCCCGGGGACTGTGTAGCTGTTGAAGTTGCTGTAGATCTAATAACGATGTAAGTTCCCGACCATTACTCAAGCATAATGATGTGAAACTGTGGGATTAGAAACTCACGTTGGCGGTGTAACCGGGATCGGACTCCTTGAATGCTCCAGGAATCAAAGCATGAGTCGGGTTGGCAGTACCGGAACCTCCTGTCACCTTAACCTGGGCTGGAATGGTTGTATGTCAATCGTGCGGTTCTAGTAGGCGGAAATACTATGGTATCTAGGGAATGAATGCTGATATTTAGCTTACCACAAGAGATATACTACGGCACTTTAAGTTAGCGACAGTTATTCCTAGCGTTGCGGGCATAGATCCAACTAGACTAGGAAGAGTATGACTTACGAACTGAGGGATTCCAGCGGGCCAAGGGTTGTGGATAGCGAGCGACTGGATGCGTAGCAAATATTCGCCATTTTCGATACACTTAGGGATCGTGTAAGAGTATGTTTCTGGACACCGAGCAAGTCAGTATTGTCTCCGTAATCGCAGATATATAGCTATACTCACGCTGTAGCGGCCAGCTGGCACTTCCGCCATTGAATGTAGGGCCTAAACCAGTTGTTAATTAGTAACAGGTCTCGTATCACCGGTTATACAAAGTACTGCACGCACCGAAATCTTTTATTTTGAACCACTCTCCGGAACCGTCGTAATTGGCAGCGGCGCTGGGGGCCTTGGACATGTAACTGGGACGACAGGATTAGTAATGCAAACTTGGCCACAGAGAAATACAGATTGGGCATACATGGAGATGGGTCCTTGATGGTAGACAGCCGTGTCTAGGGTGAAGCTGAAAGATTCACCGGCTTGCATTTCGATGGTCTCAGTGCTAGCACCCGAAGCGCCTACATTGCATCGAAGGTCGTTTGAAGCCAGATCTGCAACGAGATTAATGAAATAGCCGTAATCTTAGGATTAGTATATTAATTACCTGTGACGGGGGAGTTGTAGTTGCTGTTTTTTCGGACTATTGGATGAGCACTATCTTAGTCTTCTTATCATAACAATGACCGAAGCTATTACCAAGGTCTTGCAGGACCGCATACTGTATTGGAAGACATCGAACTTTGTAGAGCCCGCAGTGAGCTGCTGGAAGATGTAGTGGGCTGAGACAGAGTCGACTGTGAGTGCCAGGAGGGCGGCGAGGTGTACGAAGTTCTTCATGTTGACTTATTGATTCGTCGTGTCTTGTTTGTCGTTGAGAACAATCCAGTTTTCGAAGCAAATGAGCTAATCGCACAGTTCCAAATGGTATAGTTACGCAGGAAGACAGGCGGCTGTCGAAGCTTTTCTATTCACCTCCATGATGACCAGTTCCGCCGTGCCGTGTTTCGATCTCATTGAGGTCCAAGTGACGTCCTCGTCCGTGGCGATTCTTCCACCATTGAAATCGCCGAGACCCGCACGGATTTGGAGTTACACGGCCCGCGACTCCAGCATCCAAGGCCTTGAGAGCCAAGAAAGGTAAGGCTGGCAAGCGTCACGCTGCATCTGTGTGATTAGGACAGGTAGCTATCCGAACACACGGTATCATGCATTGTGTGCAGCTGGCGGGCCCGCTGCTAGCGTAGAGTAGATGGAGCGATGGGATGCCGAACACGAAATAGGAAGCGCCGGAAGGAGGGTAACGAGGTTGTGGTCCTGCAGGCGGTGGTACGAACCCCGGATTCCACGGTTACAGTCCAAGCCTCGCTCCAGTAATATTCCTCCGGCTAATTAGAGAAAATGGGTATGCTACTTCTAGTTCCGCATACTTAGGTATATACCAGGCTTCCTTACTACCATGTCAATCATACCTCAGCTAACTGTGTTCGAAACCCAATGTGATGAGTTAATTAATTTGAAACCGCGGGTTTCCTCCGCCTCTCATGCGGCGATATCGTCATCGTTGCCAATCCCAAGATCACAACAAACTCTCGCATATTACTAGGGCCCGAATATGATCTATGTGTCACGGAATGACAAAGGAGTGCAGTACTATGCCACTACGCCACCAAAAGGTAACGACGAGTTATCAAGTCGAAGGCTTGACGTCTCTGCACTCACTATATAGTACTGTACTGTGACACTATGCTCACCCCATGAGAGAAAATTGCATGGATTCGGCAACAAGTTAAAATAGTGGCCAATGAGGTTAAGTAGCCATTGCTGGAGAAATTGTATCATTCAACTATCAGAATAGCCTAGCCCTGATAGGAATGTAACTGTTCGGAATCAGTGTCGTGCTTCTGGTACGATAAAAGACTTGGGCACTGACGCCGTCGAGAATAGGCTTCTAAGAGGACAAAGTTTTCGCAAGGGAATTCAATGGCCATCTAGTGTCCGCGTTGTTTCTTTTCTTGGTAGTTGATGAGGGAATACTCAATCTCCTTAAACACGATACAGCCCAAAGCAAGACTTGGGATTATTATAATTGGCGTATTCAATAGAAGCAAGCGTGGGGTAGGATATATTAATTACATCATATGGTTACATTGCCTTAAAGATGTTGTCGAGCTCGTCGCCTTCTTGCTTGCGAGTTGCCTATATCAACAATTGAGTATCCCCAGGTTTAATCTTATAATCCTCACAAAGTAAGGGTAGCTGTACACACGCACAAGGAAATATTTGCCCATGCTATATAGGTATACGCCTTATCAAGGAAGTGATATTGAGTCAGATAGTATATAGACATTTTATCTTTTCTCTCGCGTTCTCGCACCCTCATACTTGTACGACTCTCTAATTGACCAATGCATAATTTTTGATATGACAACGTTTCACGTGTCATGTCTTGTCGATACACCTACGAACACACTTCTTACCTTAGAAATACCAATGATTAAATGAAATTCCCACTCATTGCCTCGCTTTCAACACTTGTGGGGCAAATAGGGATGGTAGAGATCTTATCATAAAAGCATTGTTTGGCCGATGCGCTTTGCCAAGTCGTTGATTTAACCCATGTCAGCGAGTAGAGAGAATAGGATAGACTATACTTGCAGCCGCAACTGATTTCCCTATTCCTCAGAGAAGTATATTCCCGGATCTAACTTTCCTCAAGCGAAATGCGACCAGGCCGCCGGGGGAGCCTCAGGATTCAGATATTCAGTTAGAGCTTAGAGGGGTTGCGGCTGAGGATACCACAATCCCACTTTAGGTGAATGCAGGTACACTAAGCTAGACCTACATACAATTTAACGAGTAGCTGAAAAGTAAGGATCAAATCATCCCGAAGGCCTTCTGCCCTAGTCCTCCTAACTAAACTGCCTATACACTTTCAAGGGGGGGTATCATTATTATATCGTCCCTACTTCGCAACTTTCTTCATATCAGACGTTCCGTTATACAACCCGTAAGCAGGATGGTGAGGCCGTTTGCAGCAGAGCGATGGTCACAGCCATCCCGATCCGCCAGTGAAGTGACTACGACTCGAAAGCCATTAGGAGGTTCATCCGCCACTGCCTCGAGATGGAATAGAGCGAATATGGAAGATAGTTAGTAACACCCTAACCTAGGCTACCAAAAGGAAGAGTGAAATTTAGCATCCCCACAGTCAAGCAACTCAAAAACCGCTTAATGCGTCTCGAGGAGCTCCAGCGAAAAGAAGACATCAACGAGCAGGAGTCCATTGCGCAGACGAAGCGAGAGATCCTCAGATCTCTCGGAGAAGTGATGACGCCCGAAGCCGCCACAGCCAACGGGAAGCTCGAACTAGCTGGCACCCTTCCAGAAATTCTAGCGTGGTACATAGATGGCATGGGGAATGAGCCGTGGAGACATGAGATTCGACAGGGACTGGATGCCTATGGATCGCGACGTTGGGGCTAAGTTTGCACAGGCGATTGCAGGGAACATCACTCGCTTCAGTGAGAAAGGCCAGCTGAAATATGTCGCATCAGTGCTCATCAAGGACAGAGGTCATTCCAGCAACAGTTGCCGTGTGTATCACGCCCTCGATGTTATGGCCAAGAAGCTCGGCGAGATTGAGGAGAAATCGAGATCACTCCAAGGCCAATAAGTATAGCATCGGATTTCAATAGGCTCTCCCTCTCTTTCTGAGCAATCCCGTGCTTACTCCCCCGAGCGCTGCTAAATGATGCATTACAAGGCTTACAAAGCCACACTTCTCTTCTGTTTGCACGTGAATATACCTCGGGGTGAGTATTAGTATTGATTAGTCTGTCAGCTTTCCATCAAACCCCCACAGAGAAAGAAGCTAGGGGAGTAGATAAGATATGTATAACGCTATTTTATCTCCCAACAACACTTCAAGGTTCCTCAATGGAATTATTGACTTGGCGTGTTTACAGAAGGTCTCTATCTATCTGAAAGACCTCGAGTGTAGGCTACATACAGGCGTTGATCCCATTCACTCGCAAGCCTCCTATGAATCGTGAATATTGAATCGGACTATGGCGCTGTGACTCTGTCGCCCATCTTCCTATGGCCGAACACCAGGGATATGCAGAATATATCCCCGCATCCAAGCAAGGAAAGAAGATAAAAAGTGTGATGCTAGCCCTTGCGCTTGATATATATAAGGCTGGCCGATGACACCTTCACAGATTATGGTATCAAAAAACACATATTGTTGATTCCATAGGCACCTCTACTCGCCTCTCTAGGCGATGCCCGTCTGATTCTGATGACCGAGGCAATGCAGATTAGTTACCTAAATCCATGTGGCAGGACTCCCATTTGTGGAGAATGGTCATCAGCGAGATCGTTTGTGCAATTTTCCCTGCCTAGGTGAAATGGCGACGAATTATCTCTTGCCCTGCAGGTTGGAAATGCTGTTGTAATAAAGGTATAGGGTCAACGTTAGCCGCAACAAGAAGGTTCTGGACGGCCCCAGCAACACGAGCGGCAAGCTGGCCATGAAGCATTTCCGCTTCTAAAGTTTGCCCAACGTAAACAAAGACCTTGTCTACTTGGCTTGTAACGGCTGGGTTTTGCCTTGAAAACTGTTAGTTTAGAGAAACAAAGCCCCAGGTCTGGGCTCTGGAAAATGTCGAAGGCATTGAGTAGTGCAAAAGGAAGGGCTGGAAAGACTTACTGCTCAATCAATTCCACTAGGTATCCGTACGCATATGGTGCTGCTTCTTCATCATTAGTGACTGGGAGCGTATTAACCCTGGATTGTCACAGTTAGCAATGAGTAACTACCTCGGGAATCGAGCTAAATACCATTGGTTTGCCACAGCCTGAGGATTTTCCACATTTTGCTTATTAAAGTGTAAAATCTTCGCGATGGCAGCGCATGCATTCTCTATAGAAGGTTATTAGCCTGTCGAACGCCTAACAAGCGACCCACAATATATGAATGCCCATGGCTAGGCACCGGAAAAGCATACCTGTAGCGTAGACAGCCTCATCGCCGCGTGCATCCGGTACCTGTGTGACTTGGAAGAGGTACGGTAAGGAGGACGCGAGGAACTGAGACCAGTGAATGCCGCCATGATGGGCTGCCACTCCAATACCATACCTAGAAATCGTCAACGATCGTCTCATGTTATAGTTTTGATGCTGGGGATATAGAGGGAAGCGGCCGTGTCTTCTTTGGTCGTGCACTATTACGAAATGAAATTTATCGTTGACTTACGCAGCTGCTTGGCGGATTGCCGCAGAAGAGTCCTTGCAACCTTCAAGAAGCGCAGTGCTTATAGATTGAGCATATCGCACGCTTTCTGGTCCGCAATACTCCAGGACGTCATCCATGATACAAAGCCCCCATTGGCGTTGTGTCGGGTCGCGAGATGTGAGGAAACTCTCATATATACCCATAAGACGCTCCCAGGGCTGGAGGAAAGTGGCGCCGTGGTTCTTGAAGATTGAATGGAAGGCTTTGTTCATATCGGCAAGCAGAGTCTGGTCGTCCTCAATGGCAAGTAAGAGATCTTCGGCTTCATCTTCCGCATCTTCTGCAGTGGCACCGGCTCGGTCTTCCTCGCGTTGGGTCACGCGATCCTTGTAATCCTCAATAGCAGAGTGGACGCCATCAATGAATTTGCCCATATGTTCCTGAGTGAGGCAATTCTTGCCAAGGACCTCAACAGACTCGTAGAAGCATTGGTACATTTCAGCTAAGGCATCGATAGCGGGCTCTGCTGTCAGGACTTCGAGTAGTTTGTCTACTGTGCCAGCCCATAATCCACGAAGCTCGTTAGAATCCGGCCCATAGGCTTTCTTGTAAGAACTCAAAAGCTGCGGTACCAGCTTGGCTGAGATAAACCGAACGGGATCATGGAAAAAGAAGGCTAGACCTGGAAGTGCAATCTTTTCCATGATCTCGGCCACATAAGGCGCAAACTGGCCCTCTAAGGTTTGTGCATACACCACAAGCAGTTCGATTGCCATATGTTTATCATCCATGGTGCTAGTTCGAATCCCGATCATCTTCCCTTTAAGTGGAACTAGTTCCCATCCGTCTTCCTGCTGTAGTTGTTCAATTTCGTCCTCTGTATCAAGAAGCTGAATATCCGCCTTGGCACTAGCTAGTTCAACTAGAGGCGGCATCACGGCGGGTAGGAAACGGAGAAATTCGGCGCCCATAACACGACACATCCGACCCCAGCAATGCATTAGGTATTGCGCTTGGGGGTCATCAGGATCAGTAATGTTTGCTTGAATGTTCGCTAGAAGATCCACTAGCGTCATAGTGTCATTTCCAAGACGCTCTTTTCCGACAGCTAAAGCGATTAAAGTAGCACATTCCATAGCTTTGGCGCGTAGCAACCTGAATTCCTTATCATTCTCACGTCGCAAGACGTTGACAAGGAGAGGCATGAGAGTGTCGTAGTATTTAGAGAAGGCAGCTTCGGCAGCGTCTGCAATTGTGGCGATAGTCGAGAGAGCCTGTTCTTGAACGTAGCGTTTCTCGTTTTGCAAAAGCTGGAATAGGTGCGAAAGAAGTTCGTCAAGGTAGGGTTCAAGTATACTTTTCTCCGCTTCCTCGCAGAAATTAACAAGAGCCGCCGCAGCGTGTGCTTTTACACGAGCCTCGGGAGAGTTCAAGACGGGAATAATAGCTTTGAGGATAACGTCGTAATACTGTTTCTGCATTGTTGGCGCAAAATCCGTGCTCATCTGACCCAGCGCCTGACAACCAGCCCAACGCACTCGAGGGTGAGAGTCCTTCAAAGCAGGGACAACAAGTTCGAGAACCTTGTCCAGCTCTTTAACCATCAGGTCACGGCACCCTTCCGAGATGGCGGAAATTGCCATTAGTGCGGCATGGCGGTCCTTCCAAGCCATAGATGTCATCATCCTTGGCAACCAATGGAAGGTAGGAACCAGAATTGTCTCCCCTCCAAGCTTATTCGCGAGCCGATCCATGCACTGCTCACCGGCTACATGGTTCAGGTCACTTTCTTCAGACTCTAGATCGTCGTTGCCTAGCCACTCAGCTGCGTCGTCATCGTCCTCTCCGAGGTCGGTCATTAGACTTAGACATTGGGTTATCATGTCATTCGTATAGGAAGGATCTTTTCGGCACATTGACGGAGCGTAGTCAGCGAAGGTGGCCATGAGTTCGAGAGCGTTCTGCCGGCACAAATCAGACAGCTCTTTCTCCTGAATGACGCTCACGCTGAACATGACAAGGTTGTGGAACAAGGGTTTAAACATTTTCGGTGACGTCTCAGCCAACTCAATCAGAGCCAATAGAGCTTTGCTAAGGTCATCGGAGTCCTGCGAGTCTTTGATCGGGGGCAAGATGTTCAAGACGGTGGGAAGAAGCGAAAAGTACTTTGGTTGGGCCTTCTTGCTGAGATTGCGGAAGAATGAAGCAAATGCCTCCATAGCGGCTAACTGTACGGCGACCGAGTTGTCCTTGAAGCCACGATCGAACGCCTCCATGACTGCACCCTCGTGCTGTTTTTCTATTATACCAGGTGTAGTTGCGAATACGCGGTAAGCGGTCTCGCGCTGACCGACATCGCTCGCCATGCTCAGGTTGAATAAAACCCCAAGAATCTCAGGCCATTGGTCGCCTGCGAAACAGTTAGATACAGGCTTAAGACAGATACGGCACGCCTGGTAACGACTCTTTATCTCCTGGGACACAGATAACACGAAACATGCTACACGCAGCGGGCAATAACCCCCGACGCGTGGCTTGGAGATTAAGGCAGCATATACGAAGTAACCCAAACTTATGGATCAAGAGAGGAGGAAAGGGTTGACCAACTATTTTCAGAATATTGCCGGGCAACATCAGCCACGGCATCTCCGATTTTATTCCTTACCAATCGATCGGATTCGTTGGCTAGAGCTTCGAGGACTTTCTGGCGGATAACCTGGGCCTGCTCAGGTGGTAGAGAAATGAATATCTCGGCATTATCGCCTTTATCGGTCTTTCTCGTCTTAGAAGCGATTCGACGAAATATGACGGCAGCGAAAGAACGAAGCTGTTGATTAGAGAGAAGTTAGATTAGTTAGTGAAGCAAATAGATAGGTAGGTCAATCCGTATCCACTGGTCAGGCTGGTTACACGCGAATAGCCGATCGTGTTCACAATGGGGGGGGTGGATTTCGGAAGGGAGATGGTAGTTACCGAAGATTCGGGGGCACCAGCAAGCTGCTCGGCTAAGCCCATCAACAGGATCTCGGGGCGTGCGGCTGTCCAGTTGTTCTGTAAGTGATCCTCGGCCTGGGATCGTATGGAGTTATCAGGCGACTGCAGGGCCTGCAGGAGCTGGTTCAGCTCGGTAGCGACCTCGGGAGGCAGCAGAGACATGGTGGGCGGCCGTCTCCTCCTCTACAAATCTACCGGTCGTGGCAGCGGTCGCGAGAGGGGGGAGAAGGAGGTGGAGGGGCTTGGTTGTCAGAGGCGACAACAAGGCTTGGACGGGGGATTTGGGAGATTGGGGAGGGAGATGGCTGTTTTGCAGGGTCGGTCGTGATAAGTCGCAGTGTGCCCCGCAGGGCTAAGAGCGCGCGACTAGGCGTGCAACGAACGACGACAGGTGCCTTTTGGGAACAAAGCAAATATATGGGAAACGGCGGGGGCGGGCGGTGACAGACACGCCGGCGCCAGGCGATGACTACGAAGCTACAGCGACGACGCGTAGCTGAGCAGGTGTGAGATTCTGGAAGCGTATGCTATTGCTATTTATTGTTATGGCCGAGCTGTTGTCATTGTTGTCGTGATTTCGAGGTTCATGGAATCAGGCCGTCACCCGGTACCAAGGTATCTTGGAGGGGTTGGAGATGGGGCAGAGGGGGCACTAAAAAAAAAAAAAAAGTCGAAACAATGCTAGCGCGGCGGGTGATAAGCGGGCGATAGGCAGAGCAGCAGCAGAAACAGCGCTTTGTGGCCCGTGCTCTTAACCCACAATGGAGGGGTTGAGTGCCTTGGGTGTTCTTTGGCGCTCTTTTGGTGCCCTTGCAGGCCCAATTCGTCTAGGCTGCTTGGGCAGTGGAGAGCATTCATAACCTCCTCGACTACCTACTTACCCTTTGTAGAAACAATGCACCAAGAATCAAAGACGGAATGCTGTAGGTAAAGTACCTGACATGGTATTTAGGTTACCTACATACATACCTATGTAAGTAGGTACCTGGGTACATTGGGTAAGCAGGTATCCGCCGCCAGCAGAATTCATGGCCGCGGCAGATAGCAGCTTATATAAAATCAAAGTGACTGGCTGGTCACTGATTCTCTCTCTTTCTATTCCTCTCTGCTTCTCTTGAATACTCATCTACCTAGGTAAGTACTACCTACTTATGTACTATGTACATAGTAAGTACAAGCAGCCCTGGATTACAATAGTGGTGCTTGCTTAAGTACAGCAACTAATACCTAGCGCTAGGGGAGAGACCCTTGCGTCGAATCGATAGTCCAATTGGTCGCCCTAAGCTGATCTCTTTTTCTTGAACAGGGGCACATACTAGGGAACTTACTACTACTTTGGCCAAACCTTAACCTTACCCATGCACACATGCCTCTATGATTTCTCTTCCAAGAAGTGATTACTTAGTAGTCTAGGACATAAGTATTCATTCGCCTTTGCAACACTGCTACGCTATCGCAGAGAATCCCCTCCAGTCATCTCGAGTCTTTCATCGCCTCCCTTCCCACATTCTCATTAGCTTCAGAGGATACACCGGACTCAGCTGTTGCGTCAACCGACAAGATAGAGGGTGGATTCTGCTCGGATGAGATGGTTACCTGCTAGCAATATCAGCATCATATTACCTGGAGATACGCGCTTGAGCCCGTTCTCCATCTGGCCCAGGCCACCAATCAACACGGCAATGTGCGTCAGCCCGCTGCGACTTGTAGCGGACAATATGACGGGCTTCAAAAACGATACTGCTGGGAATCCAATCACTCTAATAATAGTTCGTAACGCTGCGCTCGAAAGCTGGCCACATGGATTCCTGCCCGCAAGAGTAATATGCGATGTGATGCTCCCAAACTTTGGTGTCTTCTCTTCTCCCCCAGTTGTCGCGTCCATAAGCCTATTGAACAGTCTCGACCAGCTAAGCTAGTTTGTATCGAGATAACCACATTGCCAGATATTCCTGAATGCAGTCAACGTTTCCATAGGCCAGCGACGTCCTCATCTTGCAGCTTCTCATGGTAAAACGGGGAAAGATCTGATAGTGCTGGAAAACGGTTCGAGATGTACGTCAGACATCTCCTCGAATAACCTGTGACAATCATTCTCCACCAACTATCGTAACCATCGGTGATATCGAAATTAGACTGAATTTGCCGTGGTTATAGGAGAAACCTCTAATATGTCCATTTCACTGTAACTTTGCCTCCTGTTAGGGTTCAGACTCGGGTAAACCATAAACCGGACACAAAATCGCTAACAAAGCACCTACCTAAAGGCATCACAGCTTCTGACTATATCTGTCTCATCTTCTATTGGGCACGTATTCGTGAGCTTGACCATCGCAACCGCTCTAGACATGTGCTAGTCAATCTCATAATATAACAACAAAACAAAACCTCTCATGCCAGTCAATCTCCCATTCCATACACCTCATATTACATTACCCCTTTTGTCAAAAACTCAACAATCCTAACAGTAGGTATTATAGAACGACCTGTAGAAGGTGACAGTATTTTCGAAGGCTATTCAGTATGCGAGACAGTGTGGTGTAAGTATATACGTCCGAGTTAACGCACGACCGATAACAAAAACGGTCACGCTTTGGTGACAAATCGCTGAAGAGTCTCTATTTCGTCCTGAAAGGGGGTTGCGCCCATATATTTCCAGGCTCCTCCCGACATTAGGGCAAGGTCTTTTTCCTGAGTCGAGAAGAGCAACTCTGTTCCGCCAAAGTCGCCAATATGTGTGACTGACTTATCCTGCGAAATTCAATATGAGATTAGCAACTTGGTTTCCAACCTTCATGAACTACAAATCTTACCAATCCTAGAGTAAGTTTGATCAAGGCTTCTAGCCATTGCGGCTTATACGTTTTAGTGGGTTTATGTCCGTCCATAGCCAGTATCACATTGTCGGCAACAACCGCAGCCTGAGCTCTGGCGCTTCTAGAATTCGGGTTCGATGTACTATTATGTGCAACATCACCGCATACATAGACATTGGACAGCGATCCGTCAGAGATCTGCATCGTGGGTTCGACAAGGATGTGACCCGAAGGGGTCACAGACTTTGGGCTTAACTCCTGAATGAGCATGGAGTTAGGCCTCTGGCCTGCACAATTGACCTAATTCACAGTCAGCTATGTTTCGTCAATCTTCTCTCAGGCGGTAGAGGTATGTGGACCAGGGGGGAAAGGTAACTCACAAGAAAATCGCATTTAACCTCCCTTCCACTCTTCAATATCACGACGCCACGTTCTTTTTCCTCCCTTATCAGTCTGTCGTCTGTAATAACTTCCACTCCCAGCTCTTGCAAGCCCGCCATCGCTGCTCTCTGTAGCCTGCGCCCAAACCGGTGCATGACGCTGTCCCTCGAATGCACCAAGACCACTGTCTTCTCGGGGTAGTATGACTTCGCGTCTGTTGCCAATTCGACACCAGCCGCGCCCCCACCGACTACAACCAGACTCTTCGCCTCTTTTATCTTCTGCTGAATGTCTTTCAGCTGCCGAATGCCTTCAGTTTTCTCATCGGATTGTACACGGCTTGGTAATGAATCTGTGGCACCTGCCCCTGTTGCCACTACCAGGAACTCGTAGGGGATCTCCTCGCCACTGCTTAGTCGTACGCTATATTTTGTGATGCGAACAACGCGTCCTTGGATCCATCGCAACGCATGCTCGGATATTCGACGTAAATAAGGACCGTACGGGATGAATGCCTTGTGTTCATGTCCCTCTACCACACAGAATCGCGGCAGAACCCATGTGAAGTGGAAACGGTCGCGAGCCTCAATGACGACGACCCGGTAGGGCAAACCAGGGAGGATGGACTCAGCAATCGATTTGGCAGCGTGATACCCCGCCATTGATGCTCCGATGACAACGATACTGAGCAGTTCATGCTTTTCAGATTTGGAAGAAGCAGGCGGTGAGAGACGGTGGCGAATGCGCCTCATACGAAGCCACGCAGAGCGAGAGACTAGGTAGCCGAGGAAGGAGGCAATATTCCCCACTGCCCTGATTACGAGCCATGTCTTCTTGAACATGTTGGAGTGGAATCTTATGTGATTTATATTTCTAGCGACCTAAGCAAAGTAATATAGAAATGAACCTTATATCATCAGCATAGCTCTCACCAACGAGGAAGCACGCCAAAGACATGGTAAGACAGCTATATATATACACGACACGGCGTAAGAACCCCTGCCGGCCATGGTCGATACGGACACGTCCAAGGACATGCTGGTCCGAGTTTTCCGAAATCCTGACGGTTGCCTATAGTGCTGGAAGGGCCTTCTCTCGTCTCATCCAGGATTCAAGACCAATCATAGGAGCTACAGCTAGGCGGCTCGATGTCGAGTTAGATCAGATTAGATTAGATCAGATCAGCATAGTCAATTGCTTCGTTCAAGACCCCATTTAATAGTATCGTGGGCCGAAACCGGCATCGGTTGTCGGTCTTGGGGATCAGCTCGGCCTCGGTCGATTGTGGATTCTGCGGACTTAGCATTCTGCTCTCAGCCGCATGATCCTACTATACCTATAATACTTGCTGCTATATATATTTCATGTATATGCATTGTTGAGGTCTGTAGTGGAAACGCAAGCCCGTGTTTCGCATCACACAAGATGAGCCTATTGACCTCGCAGCGAATCTTATTCTAGATACATTATACTAGTAAAACACCGGGGTTGATTGCTCGTATTGCCTGAAAAAGGACAATTAATTGTTCTTATTTATCGAATGATCTTAGAGTAAATAACCCTTGAATGCTAGTTTGACCTACGTTACCTCGGCCTCGGAATGTTCATAACTACACAACTGGGTAATTATTTAGTCGACCTTGAACGACACATAAGCAGGGTCGAATGGGCTCTGGTTTACTCTGCTTTGATTTTTTTTGATTTTTTTTTTTTTGGCGTTCCAGGTCGGGACATATGAGAAATGAGTTTCTATATAAAGTACTTTGTAAAATCGGACATCCCCCCCCCCTAACGAGCTGATAATGTCATTCCGTACAGCGTGCTTCTGCGGGTGCATGTTGGTTGGCTGTTAGGGTATGTTGTTCTCAGTTCCACATGATCGTCATGGTTCCCGTCCTAAATCGTCATCCCGTCTTGTAGCTTCTGAACCTAGTACGTCCCACCCCAACCCCGCATGGGGTCTTTGCCTACCTAGGTACCTCCTCGTGCGAAGAGTAGCTGGAACTATTAGCTGGCGAGGCTGGCTCACCGGCTGGTACAAAAGCCGACAGAAACAGAAATCAACACCCTCCTGGGTATGCTTTTGTCCAACTCATTCTCGAGGTCCCTACGGTTGCTTCCCAAGTTTTAGACTAAATCCATACTATCGTGGCTGTGAATAAGCCAACGTCCAAGCCGGGACGTGTCTGTTGATATACATTTCACCTGAGTAAGTACCTAGCTTTCGAGGCTCTATTCAGAGGTGCATGCAGCTAGGTGAGGTGGCTGAACAAAAGGCTACCTACCTACCTAGGTAGGTAGGTACCATTCGGTAATTCACTCGCCTAGACAGTCAGCTGTACCACCTCACTACTAGCCTAAACATCGCTCTGGCGGCGAATCAATACATACTTACAACATCGGGCACCCAGAAACACAGACTCGAACAATCAATTGATTCTATATAACTGACGATACAACTGTGCGCGAGAAAAGCACTCCCATTACGCTCGTCATTGGTTCTTCTGTGTGCCGTCCTGTTGAGCTACCCAAGATGGAACAGCACCGCACGTTCCTCGGGAACAATAACCAAAACTCGAAGGAACCCGCCGCCAGTGAGGCCAGTACCTCGCCCGTCCCGACGCCGCCGCAGCGAACGCCCTCTTCCTCGAGTCTGCACAAGTCCAGTCTCGCCTCAACCCACAGCCACCGTTCAAGCTTCGTTGAGGGTCTAAGAGGCCTGCCGTCCTCACCCCGCTCTCAACGACACCCCTCCTTTACCCAATCCGCCCTCCAGGATCTACTCAACCACCCACCTTCCGCGAGACACCACAATCCCCGATTCGCCGGGAGAGATTGGAGGGATATTGCGGTTGGGGAGCTAATCTCGGAAGATGATGTGCGATGGGTTGACATGGACACAAGCGTCGAGGACGCTTCAATGGTCGGTCGGCTACCACTTCTCCCGCGATGACCTCGTATCTAACACTGTCCCAGGCCCTAGTGAAGAATACAACGAGCAACGTTGTATTGATCCGCGAAAACCCCCAAAGCACTAGGCCAGACTCTACTTTTGACTATAACGACCTGAATGCCTACGTTCTCGTCGTCGTCGGTCTGGGCCACCCACCCGAAGAGTTAGTTGCGCTGTACGATGATATCGCCAAGCGAGCCCAGGCCCGTGATAGCATTCCTCTTCGCGACATTCAGCCCATATGTCGAAAGGAGACACTGGTAACATTACAGGGTGACGAGGACCTGGCCAGGGCCGTAGAAATATTTGGCAGTGGTATCCACCGCATCCTTATCACCAACTATCAGGCAGAGGTTGTCGGCATCTTGAGCCAGATAAGGCTCATGGAATTCTTCTGGAATGAGGGTATCAACTTCAGGGTCATCGATGAACTCTACCCGAAGCTCATGAAGGAGCTTAATATAGGGTCACAACAAATCATAGCTGTAAAGTATGTGAACCACAGAGCCCATGCCTGCTAGATCAATCACCTGCACAGCGCTAACTTAAACGCGAAACAGCTCTGATAGTCCTTTAGCGGATGCACTTGTTCTCATGAATCAGGAGGGGTTGACAAGTGTGGCCGTTGTCGACAACGGGCTTAATGTGGTCGGAAACATATCGACGGCTGATGTCCGTCTGCTTATGAGCGCTGCTAGTCTTCCTCTTTTCGAGAATACCTGTCTTCACTTCATCTCGATTATCCTGTCCGAGAGGGGTGTAGAACAGGGGAAGGACTCATTCCCCGTATTTTACGTGAACCCGTATTCGACACTTGCGCACACGGTCGCCAAGCTCGTGGCGACTCACTCTCATCGCATGTGGGTGGTGGAGTCTCCCTCGCCATCGTCCTCGGCTCCTAGCACACCCTCTCTTCCTCCCACGGTACTTTTGTCGAGCTCTGCTCCTTCGTCCCAGCCAGCGGTTCCAGGGACTCATTACCCTTCCACGTCGGTGCCAGGGTCAGCGTTGCCAGGTTCCCACCTCTCAGGCCGCCTGACGGGCGTCGTGACGCTAACTGACATTCTCAACTTATTTGCCAAATCGACAGGCCTCAACCCGACAGACCCTAGCGAGCAACGAGCCAGGAGACGCCGAAGTTCTAGTAGCTCTATTCGGCCATCCCTCGATTCATCACGAGCCAGCATTGACATCCGTCGCTAGCGTATGCTCGCGAATCTTGGTTGACGACGCAAGAGGCGATCGTGGTACTCGAATGAGCAAATGACTTGAAGGGGGATATATGGCGTTCACTGGTAGGCATTAAGGATTGGCACTGTAATTGCTTGGCATCATACTCTAGACTAGGTAGGACCTTGTTCGAGTCTGCACAATGTTGCGAATCTATTGACTATGAGTTCGGAGTTCGAAAGGGGGTTATGGGTATATTTGAAAGGTACTATAAGGCGTTATCCTCTCGTTGACGGTGTTGTTTTCTGCCACTACGAGAATTAGTATGCTGTACGTATGGCCCAAGATACGGCTTGAGCAACAATCTCAGATAGAGAAGACCACGATAATACATATGTAGATAGCTACTCAATCAACTAGTTACATAAAACTGTATACCTAGCGCTTGCTTCTAGCTCCCGAGGCGTCTAACATATATTGCAAGTTCTACATGTCGGTGATGCCTGTACAGTACCTAGAGTAGGTAGGGGTGCAGTGCTTCAGCGAAGCTATTACATCATAGGGGGTAGGTAGAGGTAGGCACCGCAGGCAACCCCACCACTGAGCTGATAACGCCAAGACCAGTAAGGCTTCCATCAACGAATGCTACAACCATCGTGACTGAACCTCATTTCTGCTACCTATGCTTTAATTGATTGATCGCCTTCACATCTACAGTGCGACTAACTTTTCTCGAGAATTACCGCTATCACTCAATACTTTGCGAGCCTCAAAGCCAACCCTATACCTATTCCAGCTCGACTGCAACCGGGTTGTTTTGCGACATGGCGACGTACAAGAGCACCCCGCTGTTTGGAGGGGCTCTCGTTTGCGACTTGCCGACCAACTTCGCCGATGTCAGGTGCGTTAGATCTCAACCAGCCTGTGCCAGTTTGTGCATATGCGCTTTTTTACAAAGTAGCGTCATTACTAACACAGATCGCGTCTCCTCGACTGCAGCCAGCTCCGCCAGGTACCAGACAACCAAGAGGTCTATATTGACAAGGATGGCTTTACGAGCATCATCATCGAGATCAACGAACGCGTCGGCGAGGATGGCAGCAGCGAAGAAATCGATGGGACCGCGCTGACAACGCACCTCCGCGAAATTGTCGGCGACGATATCGAAGGACTGAAAGTGTGGAACACGACGCCCACGCAATTCTCCAAGCTCGAGTACGTTTCCTCAAAACCTTTCTTCTCGACTAGAAGCGGGCGTGGCCCCAGCTCTCTATTCATCGCAACTAGTATTTGTAATAGCATCTCTGTATAACACCTTGGTCGCTAACCTGTGGGCTTCGTACAAATCAGCGAAGACATACCAGCTTATACCCTCATCGCTACGCTCGCGCCTCATGGGCTGCCGTCGAAGGAAGGCGATAATGCTGCTACGCGCGGGAATGCGCCCGACTTCACCGCCATGGTCCTGACGCTCGTGCGTCTCGAGCGCGAACACACCGATATCCTCATAACGATCAACGTGCCTCACATTCGTGGCGAGTACGACGAGGAAGATGTCGACCTGCAGCTTGGGAAGCAGGGACAGCTGATTGGAGACGCCGTCGAGTATGCCTCGCGGATCTGGGAATCATTCAAGGTAAAGGACTGGGGTCTCTTCAAGGAAGTGTAGTCGGATATGGGGGAAGGAAACATAAACAGAGATATGATGGCAATACGAACATGAAGTGCTCTTTCTCCTTTACTTGTTACACAAGGACGAGCGGCTTGGATTTACATTATGAGGGGGCGTAATGAGTATGGACACTCAACTTTGGCATGAGACCTGGCCAGTGTTTTTTATCGCACACCCCCATATGTAGATATATAGGGCTACGGATGATATTCATGACTGGTATATCGAGCAGGATATCACAATTGTTGACGACCAGCGATATAATATGGAGATAGATGCTTGGGCGCCAGCGCCGATTCCATCTTATGACCTGGATTAATGAATACTCGATTAATATAGTCAATAACTTTCTCAACCACATTAGATCTTCTGCTACCGCGGTCATGTATATTCCCAACAAAGCTTCACCACAGCCAACTATCAGGATTAACATTTAATAATACCATATATTAATCTGTTAACCCTGCCAACTATCATGTAATACTACCACAAAACTCGCAATGCCGCCACACCTCAACCGCCGCCGAACTCGTCTATCTATTTAGATGGATGGGCATGAGCTAAGTTAATGCATGGGAATTTAACCTCGATAGAGTGAGTGTAGTGTATATGTGAATTTTTTTAATCAGGCTCGAAGAGAACAGTGAAGGGCAAGACGGCTATAGCTGCGCACTCGAACGCTACTCGTCTCCCGTCCAACACATAGAATGTGAAAAGGGTTGGCTCAAAGCGACTGAAATCTCACCTGATGTATTTTAGGAGCCGAGGAGTGTCCAAAGATTCCAGTCTGGGTGTTCTGGTGCCTTTGGGTCGTATATGGTTTTCGTCTCTAAACATCCGACTATATATAAGGGGACGGTCGTCGCGATATGGTTATCTTACTCTGCATCTCCGATACATCATCCAATACATCTTTCTCCGCGAAATGAATGATTCTATAAGTTCCGCTCATTCCAAGGTCTTTTGAGGTTCTCAGCACCAAGGTATTCTAGTGTGTATATTTCCTAAACGGACGCTGAGACTCTATGAGGCCTCTGTCACATTTTTGCCGTATCAGTATCAAGTCAGTACCAATGAAGAAAGGAGTCCGGACTGGGTAATCATTGATTATGACAACTACACCGCTCAGGGGCTACCCCTTAATAACACATAGAGTACCAAACTAAACAATCTACGCCGAAATACCGCACACACGGCTTTCTCGCTAATGAGCTTCAACGCCGCCTCCATCGCTGCGATCATCATCGAGACTGAGCACGCCCACAGCAGCCGTCAAACCCCGAACACTAACAGCGGCAGGCACAGCTGCCTCCGTCTCCTTCTTCATCGCTTTCTGACGCTCGCTCCACCGCGCTGAGACCAAGGCCATCTTGTCCTTGAACGACAGGTTTTTATGCGAGACGCTTAAGGCCTTCATCTCGCGGGACGTAAATTCCTGATAGGCTGTCTTCTTCCTCTTCTGCACCCCATCTCCTTTCGCCTCTAGCTTTTCCGTCCCCAGCTCGCCACTGTTTTCCCCGTCTCCTTTCCCTTTACCGCCTCTCGGAACAGGCTTCACTTGTACGAGAATA
This sequence comes from Xylaria bambusicola, assembly GCF_022495145.1. NCBI lineage: Eukaryota > Fungi > Ascomycota > Sordariomycetes > Xylariales > Xylariaceae > Xylaria > Xylaria bambusicola. The sequence continues at coordinate 4,239 of NW_025953627.1, read as the reverse complement.
CCCTTCTTGCACCGCCCGCATCGGTGACGCGCCGGGTCCACGCTCCGCGAGTGTCGGTGCACCTCGCAGCCGCAGTCCGCGCATCGCCAGACGAAGCGGTACTCGATCTCGTAGCTGTGGCGCGTCGTGACGTTGATCTCGACGCTGCAGTTCTGCGGCGTCTTCAGTGTGGCTGTATTACCGTCGGTGGCGGCGATTCCTGAGGCCGCCCGCATGACACGTTGGCCATAGGACTTGAATTCGGCGCCGTGAGCGAGCTTGGGCTTCCCGTGCAGTATGAACACGGCGAGATGGCAGAATTCGTGGGCCACGGTATTCAACAGGTCGGGCTCGTTGGAGAGGACCTTGAGGGCGAGCTCGATATGAGCAGAGTGTTGTGCTGTTGTCGACTTCGCTGTAGCGGTGGTGGTGCTGGCAGTGCTTTTACTCGATACTGAAGATGCAGAGGGTTGTTTCGATGTCGTCGTTGTTGTCTTGCATTTCCAATGTGCGCGCCCGGCCGTCGTAAGTAGCGTGTTTGACCACACGATGCGTAGGCCGCCAGTCGCCTCTGTAAGCTGCGCTAGTTTCCCGTCCGTGATAACTTGGTCGAGCTCTTGGAGGAAATCGCGCGCGAGGTCTTCTTTGACGGCGTCAAAGGCTTTCTTTGCTTGCTTTTTCTCAGGGCTGGTGCCATATTTGCGCTTCAGCTCATCTTTAACATTGGACGCCTCGAGGTCCAGCACCTTTTTTGTGGTCTTCTTCGGGGGTGAATGCTTGTCAATCCAAGCAAAGTTCACCTCAGGGTCCCAGAATTCCTTATGCTCTGGTTTCCAGGGCGACATAGGTATTCGCGGGACCTTGGCTGGAGAAGTTGTGGTCTTCTTTCTAGGGGTTATAGGGTCCAAAATCGGTACCAGTGGAGTCCCGGTACCTAGTCTCTCTGGTTCAGAGTCTTCATAGGATCTACGTAGTTCTTAGTAAAGCCTATCGTAGCAACAGTTACAAAGAAGAGATATACACACATCTTAAGTTCCTTGAAGAAATCCTCCAGATCTCCTCGAGGCGCGGTTTTCACTTTTCTCGTAGTCGCCTTCTTCGCTATGGTCTGCTTCTCTCGCTGCTCTTTAGGGAGTGTTATTGATTCATCTTGTCTCGACTTAGCCCATGCTGGCGTTTTCGATGAAGACAGTACACGGCGCTGCAAGCGACGAGGGCTACTCGGGCTTCGTGGGCGCGGCTGAGAGGATATTGAAAGGGCTTCGGATGAATCTCCTCTCAGAATAAAGTCCGAGTCCTCATCTTCAGTCCAATTCTCCGCATCCGATTCTAACTCATCCGAAGTAAGTAGAGAGTCTACTTCTTTCTCAAAAACTTTCAAATCCATAGCTTTCATTGCACCTCGCGATATCAGCCGTCGTGTCTTTCTCTCCTCTGGTGGATTATCGATCACGGTACTGCTAGCCATGACACGAGCTTCGGTGATTTTGGTCCTCGCTGGAAGACGGCGCATCATTCCTCCCGTTGCAGTAGCGTCTGTTTCTTCTGTTCTGTCCGCCGGCCTGATGGAAGGCTGCCTGAATCTGGGAAGTCGGCCATCTGCTCCGTTTTCCACTTCTACGCCGTCCCACGGCTTCAGGAGTGAATGGTCGACGGGCTGGCTTTGACCAAGCCTTCGCCGACGTCTCGCAGTAGCAGGTGTCTTCACAAGGGCCTTATCGAAGCTCATATGTGTTGATTCTGGAGAGCCAGGTTGCCTTGGCGCACTTCCTTTATCGTCACCGAGATCCTTGCATGTGGTCCCCTGTTTGCGCCTCTGGACGATGACCTCAACCTCTGGGAATTCATCGTCGCTGCTCAATCCATCTGTCATTGCCATGAATATCTGTATAGGTGCAAAGTAAATATAGTTTTTTATTTTGTTAGTGCTATCATGATGAGGCAATCCAGCATGTTGTGCTATAAGAGTGGCGTAGGTATCTCGGGCTGGGTTTGGCTACCTAAGGAGGTAGGCGGGTCAGTACCTAAAAGGTTGGTTGCCAGGCAACCAATTTTCACACGCCCCCAGCTACAAGCTTTCCTACTGACCTGACCGCCACTAACGATATCAGCAAAAAGCAAATAAAAGAAAGAGCATGAGTTTTGCTTGACGTAAGTAGAGCGAAACTTATGAGTTATTCCGGAGCGTGTCAAGATGGTGTAATGGATTCCCGAGTGACTTAAAGATCTGGTCATGCAAGCTCGTGTTGAGAGAATACCTATACGTATGTAGGTACAGTACAAGGGACATTACAGGCATCTCGTCTACATACATATACCTACTTCAAAGTTACAGGTCGTCAAACAGAAATTGTTTATAACCCAACTACACGGGTCTGGTTGGTCTGGATATCGAAGGCCTCACTGGAGACAGACTACTTTGTACTTATGTCACGCGGTTAGGCAGTTCGTATGCGAGGTACGTAGAATGCACACGGTCAGGTACGACATGGGTATGCGTCTGGGTATAGGTAGACTTCGTACCTAGTTGTGAGTTTGTCTCGAAACTGTATGAGCAGGCATTCTACGACGCACACTGCGGTCCGAACCGGGTTACGAAGACACCTTCGTCTTTATTTCACCAGGCATGAGGTTATTCAGCATCGTACCGACCCTACTGTACTGTGTACACTGTACATCACGGTGCACATGGTGATTCTGTTCCGCGACATTGTTCTGGCAATGCGTGTACGACGCATCTTGCTCATCTACCTAACCTCTAAGTATAGAATAACTTGAAAGGAAGCGCCACAAACAAAAGGGGATCAGGCCGTGTTTCAAACGCCTTCACCAGCAAGAATTGCTGTGCCCTCAATCCGAGCTTCCTATCTCGGCCGGGCGGATGCGTAAGCCATGGACAGTATGTCTGTTCTCCGGCACTTCCGCCTCACGGGGTGGATTTTGCTGGGAGTCTGTGTGAGCAGCAAGATGCATTCAATCACGTGGGCTAACGACGACTAAGCTACATACTATAGTACTGTACCAGCTCTCTGAGCAAATCCAGCGACGAGTCGCTCAAATACTAATACACCCACTCAGCTTTGGCTGATAACACCCTACAGGGCATGGGATCTTGATGCTGAACGAGACGACTTCGTATATCAGGACATACTATTGCCCTCTTCTGCCCTCTTCATCCCGTGTATGTGATTGACCCTTTATAACAGTTCCCTGGTGGGCGCTCGCTTCGTGCTTGACGAGTCCAAGTTCGGTCGGTCTTTGTCTGTGCATCACGAGATTTCCTCCCTTATAATGCTTCCGAAGAGAGGCCAAACAGTTCCCGCGCGGGCCATTGTAGAATGAGCACCCGGTTGGTGGTAGTAGTCTGAGTGACAAAGGCTAGCTAACCTTGTGATGTTTCGTGCCAGCTAGACTTTCACACTTTTCGAACCGGCCGGAGCAAAGTAGAAGAATAAGAAACGTAACTACAGATATGTGCAACGTGAGGATAGGGCGGGAAGGTTGGGAAGAAATAAGTTGGTCGACCTCTAGGAACCTTAGTAAGGAAATTCTGCGTACGATTATTGGGCCAGAGCAATATCACTTTTCAGCATCAATGTTTCCTGCATAAACAAGTGTCGAATCAATCGTAATCCTCGTGATGTTCTTGGCATCCATACTTACAGATTCCAGGAACATGGAAAAGCGACGCAGGACTGGGTGACAATGCTGCCTTGATGTGCTACTATGCAGTTAAGATACCCTAGGTACTTGAGTACCTATATGTAGTGAGAGAAAACTTTGTCGTTGGCTTTGTGTTGAGGATTGACTGCTACTTATGGGAATCTTACCTAGCAATTATTTAAGTTGTTCCTGTAGTATCACATACCTACTAAGTATATACTCTTCGAACATATACCATACTATGTACAGTTCTGACTCGCTACCGCATACACTCGAAAAACTCGAACAACGCTAATAACGCCACTGCGGGGATGCTTTCGTTAAGTTATCCATATTAGGCAAGCAACTTTATTAATGAACGCTATTAAAAGTTACTCCTATTAAATGTTAGTTAAGCTTTACACCCTTTTATAAATTTTAAAAAAGTTAATAAGTAGTAGAATTATAAAATAATGCTAAAAATGCTATTTCTATTAACGCATCTCCCACTTAACCTAGCCACCCAATTAACCTAGCTATATTTTTAACCTTTATATATATATTTAAAAATATCTTAACAACTATTTATATAATTAACTTAAATTAATTTAAATTTAA